>NC_056739.1:351141994-351194494 GCF_019279795.1 Protopterus annectens
TTTTTTAGTTCATTTCAAGTGGGACATTTGTTATAGTAATACCCATTTTGGGTAGTAGTGTCCTGCAAAAAAAACTAAAAATAGCAAATGTGTTGAGATTTTAAGACAAAATATATTTCTTAAGTTTTCTGTAATAGTTGCATAAAACAGTTATTTTGTATCTGAAACATATAAATATTATTTGAAATAGGATAAGCAACTCAAATGCTACAAAAGCTTTTATTTTGGCAAAAACGTGAAGTTCTGACCTTTGCACTGGCCATGCTATGTTTTGTCCTACAAAATCTCACATTTCTACAAAAAATATCCCACTCTGGCCATTTCAAAAGGTGTCAGCCTTAGATTTTAGAGGACAAAACATGCCCGTGACCAGTACAAAGGATGGAACTTCACTTTTTTGCCAAAATAAAAGCTTATTTTTGTAGCATTTGAGTTGCTTATGCTATTTCATACAACATTTGGATGTTTCAGATAAAAAAATAACTGTTTTATGAAACTATTAAAGAACACTTAGGAAATATTTTTGTCCAAAAATATCAGGACGTTTGCTATTTTTACGCAGGATTCAACTGCCCAAAGAGGGACTGTCCCTCGCAAAGTGGGACAGGTGGTAACCCTAGTTTAAATGCTATTAGCTCTATTAGTTTACTTGGTAAAAATGTAATATTTTTTAAGTTTCTAAAGACAGACATAGGCTCTGTGTTAACACAGTGTTCTGAACTTTTAAACTGTTATCCGTACTAAATAATATTGAATCATATTAATTCATGAAAATAAGTTTTATAAATATAAACTAGCACATTTAACCACCATGTGTGCTTCCTTAAGTTTGTAAACTGTTAAGAGTTGGATATTCTGCCTATTTGTTCTGAATTATGAGTGGTATTTTCAAGATAGGAGATAGAGAGCTATGACAGCTGAAGTATTGCTTTGAATACTACATAGTTCTGGCTGAAGAAAAGCTAATCTGTTATTTATATCATATACAATATGTTTACACTTATTTTATGCATTTCAGCCTATGGCTTCCCTTTATTGCAGAAGCCAGTTCATAAAAACGTTGCTGACTGACATCTGGGATCATACCTCTCAACTGTCCCTGATTTTGACTCAAATTTTATCTGTGTCCCTCTTAAGCCTTTCTAAAATTGGTGACTTTTGAAGAAAATGTGATGAATTACACTTAATGAATGATGCAAATTCTTAAGAGTTCTAGATTTATTTTACTTTAGAAAATTATATTCATTCACAGTAACTTATTCTGTCAATGTATAAGACTTCTAATATTTTAGAAGTGTCCCTGGTAATTTTCTGGATTTGTGCTATTCTGTTGAAATGTGCCCCTGCTTTGTTGGGAGTGAGGGCTGGGGTATCATCTGTTTGGAGTCTCCATGCTCTTCATATATCCATATAGTTTTTTAAACATATAGTAAGTGAAGTGGTATGTAATGAGTTGGTGTCCTGTTTAGGATGAATTTTTTTTTAACTTTTACCCATAGCTCTCAGACTCTTACCAACATAATTGGACAGCTCGAAAATAATGAGGGACACTTTTTAAAAGTAAGAATTTTTATTTTATTTTACATTTGTTGACCGGGCTCGTCTGGCTGGATACATGTCCATTTTCAGCAGAGGCCCGAGGAGAAAAGCTCCACTATATACTGGTACATTACATAAAATACATTACTGTAAGATACAACTTATAAGGATCAAAGAACTAATTGAATGTAGGATATTAACAATACAGAAGCATTTTTACAGAAATGTACAGTTCTTAAATTACATCATTTTTACAGAAATGTATAATACTTAAAATACTAAATACTGTGTAGAATTCCTAATCCAATATTATTAGGAAAAGCAGGAGTAGTAATTTCGAAAAGAAAGAAAGAGGTAGCACATACAAAGGTCTATACTATATAGTATTAACAGTTCTGATAATACATTTGTGCCAGGGCACCAGTTTTAAGAAATAGAATTGCACAGCAGGGAGCAAAAGTGTAGGTTTAAGTGAGAGGGTAGATGACAGCCTCTAGTGGTGTGTTGAGTAAAGAGAAGAGATGTTATAGGAAAAGTAATATCTAAGTGGATATAACGTGATCTACAGAGGAGGAGTGATACAAGTAGTTGAGACAAGTAGAGAAAGTAATGGAGAGAGTTGTAAAGAGAGTTGGGTACTAAAGTCAGTCAGGATTAGAGCAAGGGCATAGCCAGTTGGATTTGAAATGGTACCTTAGTTGTTTCTTGAAAAGTTTTGATGAGCCTAGGGAGGTCGGTTCTATGGGAAGTTTATTCCAGTAAGAGCCAACAACATTTGTAAACAAGGAGTC
This sequence comes from Protopterus annectens, assembly GCF_019279795.1. NCBI lineage: Eukaryota > Metazoa > Chordata > Ceratodontiformes > Protopteridae > Protopterus > Protopterus annectens. Next base: position 351,144,325 of record NC_056739.1, read on the forward strand.
ACCAGCCTTATTGTGTGATTTGAGAGTAGTGACTAGCAGTTTGTTTGCTGAGCGGAGGGAAGTAAGATTCGTGTAAGGGGGTGACAAGGTTATTAAGTATTGGTGTATTATTAGGATAATGGAGAATTTTATAGGTGATAACTAACTGGTGGAGGAGAATCAGATTTTGAAGTTCAAGCCAGCCGGAGTTTTTTGAGAGATTAACACAATGATGGAGTACGAAATGGGGAACCTTGTGGCAAATCTGGCAATGCCATGGTAGGTTGTAAAGTTCTGAAGGTTTGATTTTGAAAGGTTGATAAAGGATGGGGAGGCATACAATAATGTAGAGATGAGATGAGTTTGGGCTAGAGACACCCTGCTAGTTGGTGTAAGAAAGGGCTTAAGTCTATAGAGGGCACCTATCTTTTTATTAACAACTTTGATGGTTAGGTCAATGTGGCAATCAAAGTTCAGTTGATTATCTATTGTAAAGCCTAGCAGTTTAGTGGAATAATCAGGTGTAATGATAGTGCCATTGTCGGACACAATAGAGAAGGGGGCAGACTTAAGGGTAGGTGAAAAAAGTTATAATTTGTTTTTTTGGGATTGAGGAGGAGACAGATATGTTGGAAACATTTTTCTGCTGCTGTAAAGACTTTTTGGGTGGAAGAATGGAGTTCAGCTGGAGATCCAGCAGAGCAGACGAGAGCTGAATCATCTGCATACTGAATACATGTGGATGTTGGGAGTGAAATAGATAGGTTATTGATAAATATGGAGAAAAGAAGGGGACCTAGGACAGGACAGGAAGTTGACAGAATAAGAGAATGAATTAACATGCATTTTCCGAAGTAAAAGAAGTGTACATTTTTAATTATTGTTATTATTTATTAACTGTAATCCACCACCTTATCTCTCAAAATTGCCAATATGAGGAGAGATTAGGACTGACAAAGCAAAATTTAAGCCAACATCAGGGAAAGTTGACAGATATGATTGTACTCTGACTGACATGAGGAATTATATCTCCTCCATGAACCTGTATTTGATTAAGTGGTAATCGAAGAAAGAAAGAAGTGACTTATTTAGGTAGCATGTTTTCGGCAAGGGCCAGATTAACAAGGGGGCTGATGGAGTTTGGAGTTACAGTTTTTGGCTCACATGTGTAGCATAGGCCCTGCTGATTTTACTCCCAGTTAAGTCTGAAATAATGTTATATTCTCACAACAAATAAATAGGGTTTTTATTATTTTCAGCTCTAGGCCCATTAGACCTATAATCCATCACTGCTTTCAACCAGTATATGGCTTGCAGTAAAGCAAGTGACTTAAAATAAATACCAGAAATGTGTCCTAAGCAAGAAAAAAATGCAATAATGCAAATGCGAATAAGGAACAGTTGATAGCTGTAGCATAACCTGAGACTCCCATTTTTGTAGTCTTCACCTCATACTTTTTCCTCCAATACAACTTTTATTCAAAAATACAGACTAGGTAGTGTGCTAGCAACCAGGTTAATTTACACACAGTAGATAAGCTTGGAGCAAGTAGGGGAGAGACAGCCAGGGCTAGGAACAGTCAGGTTAGTCAGGCTAGGTCAGGCATGTGTGAAGGGAAGACGTAGTCCATAGGGTCAGCTGTGAAAAGGCTGACCAGGAAAAGCTAAGTCTTTCAGCAGGAACACTCCCCAGGTATAAATAGGCAGGTTTATGCTGTCACAGTCATGTAAAGGCAGAAGGCAGGATTGATAAAGGAAGCCAAAGGGAAATTGGGGGAGGGAGCTGCAGATCATGGCTGGTCATCCCACAAAGCTAATAGCCCCAAGGAGAAATCTCAAGACTTATTAGCTGGATTCATTGTGTTAAATTATAAGGCAGCCTAAGTGTGGTGTATTTTAACAACTGGTGATAATGGTGGTGAAAAATATCGTCAGTGCTGTTGCTCTGTATTATATAGAAAATTAGTACTTAACAAGGTCTTCCAGACTATACTGCTTTGTGCACATCTCCTTAATCAATTGGCAGTAGTTGGGAATAAACAGATAGCTAACAGAATTTTAGTCCTTTCTGGTGTTGGTGTCTTTCATAGGTTCATAGGTTCATAGGTTCATACTAGGCTATCTGCCCAAGGGCATTTATAAGCCTAGCCCATAGTTATGTGGCTTTCGCCACCCCTTTAGTTTGAATAAAAACTATGCCTATCATTTTGCTGTGCCTCTGTCAAGCAGTGACGCTGAAGTAATCCCTGGGGTATATCTGCAATCTCCCATCCATTGGTCAAGATTCCTCTTGAACAAGACCAGAGAGGTGCTCTGCCTCACATTGCAGGATTTTGTTCCACAGCATAGGGACTCTCTGGGGGATGGATCTGTCCCTGCAGAACGTTCTATTTATAACCGTGTCAAGGTTTAAGTCTGCCGCCCTTGTGGTTCTGAGGGATCTAGATTTTTTGAGGTGAAGCATATTCATCAAATCTGGGTTTGACATGGCCTTATATGTCAGGCACAGGTCACCTCTGAGCAAGCGGTATGAGACTGAATAGAGCTGGAGTTCTTTCAGTCGGGCAGCATAAGACATATTTTTGAGACCCTTTATCCTTTTGGTGAGGAACTTTTGGGGCCTTTCAAGCTGCAGCAGGTGTCTGGTCAGATACATTCAGAACGGGGCATTGTACTCAATCATAGGTCTAATAAGTGATGAGTACAGGGGACGATGACCTCCCTTGATCTAGATGTGAATCCCTTCATGATCAGGTGGGTGATATAGAAGGTTTCCTAACTACTTTAGCAACATGAGTGTCAAGCGAAGGCTACTGTCAACCTGGGTCCCCAGATCTCTGATGACTTTTCTGTGCTCAGTGGATTGCCACCTATATGGTAGCTAGGGGTAGCCTTGTTTTCCCAAAGGGTATGACTATGCATTTTTTGGCGTTTAACTTCAGGCCATGGCTCTGGCACCAGTTATCCATTTCTGTGAGGCCCTTCTGGAGGATATCTGTGTCAGATGTGTTTCGACTATGGCCCAGTTTGCAGTCATCTGCAAACTTTGTCAGCCATAACCCTCCTGTGTTTGCTTGTACTTCAGAAAGTAGATGCCGAACAAGAGTGGACCCAGGACTGAGCCCTGTGGGACACCACTTGTGACAGGCTTTGGAGTCTGACATGGCTCCAGCAACTCTGACCCTGTGGGTTCTGTCACTTAGCCAGTTTGCAACCCATCTTGTGATGTATGGGTTTACATTCAAGCTGATGAGTTTTCGATGATACCTGAGTGGGGTATTGTGTGAAGGCCTTTGCCAGGTCGAGGTAGGCTGTATGGACTGCCTTTCCCTCATCAATGGCCTTGGTGACTGTCTCGAAAAAGTCAACCAAGTTTAAGAGGCAGGATCTGCCTTTGACAAAGCCAAACTGAGTTGGATCCAAAGTCTGCAAGTTCCCTATGTCTTTATTTATGAGTTCCATTATGATCCTCTGCATGGCTTTGCAGATAAGGCTTGTCAAGCTAATGGGGGCGGTAATTTCCAGGGTCTGTGGAGGCACCGCCCTTATGAAGTGGGACCACAGTGGCAGTCGCCACTCCTTGAGTGCGTATCCTGAGGTGAGGCTAAGATTAAACAACTGTCCTAACTGTGGGTTTAATTCCTCATTGAGTTCATGAAGCACACAGCAGGACACCATCCGGTCCCATGGATGCTGTGTTTTTGCCTTAGTGAGGCAGTTCTCACCTGGGCGTTGGAGATGTTTGGGGGCTACAATCCTCTGGAATAGATATCTCTCCTTTTGGGGGAGGGAGAAGTTTGCACTGAACCTGTCAGCCAGTATGTTGGCAATGTGTGTAGGTTCAGTAATTTTCACATCATTTGAACTAATTCTGAGCATATCTGGGAGTTTCCTCCTAGGTTTCTAACATAGCTAAAGAAGGCCTTATGATTCTCTTTAGAGTCCTTGGCGATTTTTCTCTCAAAATTTGCCTTGGATGATTTTATGAGAGCTCTAGTTTTTTACTTATAATGATCAAAGGTGTCTTACCTTTCAAGGATTTTGCTCTATCTTGTAGTAGCTTCTTCCTTTTGTTGTAGAGCTTGTTTATGGCTGGGGTCCACCAGACTGGACGCTTGCCTTTGGTACAGAGAGTCTTAGTTTTGTTTGGGATTGCCTGATCCATGCAGTCCTGTAGGTGCTGGTAGAAGGCATTTGTAAGTGATTCAGCGGTTTGAGTAATGTTTACCACTGGCTCAGGGGCCTTAAAGGAGACCACACTAGTTTTTAGAAGTGTGAAATCGGCTTTTGAGAAGTTTTTCACTGTGGTCTTTTTGTTCCGGGTGGGGGCGGGATGGGGACCTCCAGCGAGATTAGTTTATGATCTGATCTCACCAGTGACGGGTATACTTCGGTGTTGAACATTTTGATCCCATGTTCGTGATGATGAGATCAAGTATGTTTTCTCCTCTTGTGGGGATGGTGACTAGTTGTTCCATGGCATTTGAGTTTATGAACTCCAGGAATCTTTGGGTTAGAGTGTTCGGGCTTGAGAAAGTGTTCCCCAGTCTATATTAGGGTAGTTAAAGTCACCTAGTATGATGGTGTTTGGAGATACATTTATCCCCTCAATGTTTTCAGGAAGGCCATGTGAGGTTCCTGAGTTTGAGAGGGTGGCCTGTAACATGCTACAAATTGCAGAGCAGTCTTGCCTATGGTTAATTGCACCTGGATGGTCTCCGATGCATCATCATGCGTTGCCACCAACCTTGAGGTGTGGGTGTCCTTTATGAATATGGACACCCCTCTCCGCTCTTAGTGTTGTCCGGATTTTGGGGCGGGCATGATATGAGGAGGTGAAACCTGTTAGTGCTGGGGTGCTCTCAGGAGCCTTGAACCAGGTTTCTGTCACAGCACAGACATCGATGTTCTCCATATTGAGAAGGGCCTCAGTCGTGCATCTTGAGATTGAGACTTCTGGCATTGAGCAGCATTACCCTTAGTTTTTCCTTTTTGGTGTTCTAGGGTGGTAGGTTTAGAATTTGAGCCTTGCCTAAAAAGGCACTATGGGGTGGCAAGAGCCTTTGCCAATATCCGGAAGCCCAGGGGTGACAGGTGCAAGCCGTCCCTTGCGAGCAAGGCGTGGCTGTCCAGCATGTCATCCCAGGCAGACAGACATTGGATCCCTTTGAATGACACCAGAATTTAAGCCAATTATTAAAGCTGATCATCTTATCACTGTATTGTGGCATCATTCTAGGTGAAGGTAGGATACTGCTCAAGGTCAGGTGTACCTGCCTGGGCTGCATAATCAGAGAGCTCCTCGATGTCCCTTTTCATGTAGTCCAAGGAGGTGCGTCTCAGGTCGTTGACACCAAGCGTGGACAATGACTGAGTCGTACTTGTACCTGCTGTTGAGAGACCTGAGTGCTTGCGTTATGTGGCCAGTTCTAAGCGCCTGACAGGCAGCTTACTGTGACCTTCTCTTTACTCAGTCTGGTGAGGCGGGGCGTCAGTGTGTCTGACTATGGAATCACCAATGACAAGTGTGTCTGGCATTTTTGTTTGGCCTTAAGGGCTGTGACTGTTTGACACTCTGACTGTGGGGTCTATGTGTTGCATGTGTTGGGTCGTGAGGTGGTAGTTGTTTGGGTGTCTGCTTTGGTGGCCTCTGCTGTTTTGGTAAATTTTTGATCAGAGCCTCCGAGTATGTCTTTGTGTGAGTATGTGTATGATTTGAAGTTGTGATGGTACCATGTGTGACTGAGTATGTATTGTGTGTGGTTACCTTCTCCTCCTGTCTGGTCTTGCCAGTCCTATGTTGAGAGAGCTCAGCCTCCAGTTTGGCCATTATAGTTGCATCTCTCGCATGTATTTGTGTTTTGTGGGAGAAGGAGGATTGTCTGTGTGCATGAGGCAGTTGTAACATTGCCTCAATATTCCCAGGTTCACCAGTTGAGCTGGAGAGGGACACTAGCAACTGATCCTCTACATACTAGAAGTAGTAGATAAAGAGACTTTCCAAGAGGACTCCAGAAGTGGGTTTTAGGCTGGTGGGGTACTATCTATAATAAGAGCTTTGTCAAAGGTGCAAGTACTGTAGGGAGTAAGTGCTAGGCTTTACAGATGAGAGAATAGTCTACTTGGGAATCAAGTAGAGATGAACTTTTCAGTTATAGGATATGCTGGTTAGATCAGCAGTACAGCTCGAGGAAAGGTAGTTTTAAGGGAAAAATTGGAAGAGTGGAATTTAGATGGCCCAAATAGTTTAACCTTGTTTAACCCGCACACGCTGTCTCTTGTGTGCAACAGTGGTAACTCAGCTAAATGCAGCTTCGCGGCGTTTCTGGTTCGCGTGTTTTATAGCAGGGGCTGAAGGGAGCTAGGAATTGGCCCCAAAACGACCAATGGACTACTAGTTTCTGGCTGAAACTTCACCAAATCAGACAAAAGGCCGCTCCAGTGCCCCACTCCCACTGGTAAGCAAAGAAACTTCCCTCCTTCCTAATAAGGCAATGGATCAGTAACAGGAACTAAAACTAAAAGCAAAGCCCAGGGATCAGCAACTCTGAAACTGGACTACTCTAGTTCAGTAAGGTGGGAAAACAAGAGGTTTTTTTTGTTTTATTACAGAGACAAGGAAAAAACAGACAGTAAAGGCTGTAAATCGGCTGGCACTTTAGTGTGTAGCCTACAGAAACAATTTGCAACAATTAGTAACTTAAAGTGCAATAAACAGTGTAAAATGCAGAAATCACTTAAAGTAGCAGTAAAACAGGCGAAATACAGTTGCTAGCTTAAATAACAGTGGAAAGCCACAAAAAATACTTATATCTGGTAGAAAGTCACTCTTTTTAGCTCTGCTGCTTGGATCACTCTGCAGGCCACCACGAGGATCTGTGCTGAGTTGGTACAAGCTGGAAAAGCGTGTTTGGCGTGTTTTATAGCAGGGGCTGAAAGAACTAGGAAAAGCATTGGCCCAAAACAACAATGGACTACTAGTTTCTGGCTGAAACTTCACCAAATCGGAAAGAAAGGCTGCTCAGTGCTTCCCACTCCCACTGGTAAGCAAAGAAACTTCCCTCCTTCCTAATAAGGCAATGAATCAATGAGAGGAACTAAAAACAAAGCCCAGGGATCAGCAACTCTGAAACTGGACTACTTTAGTTCAGTAAGGCAGGAAAACAAAGAGATTTTTGTTTTATTACAGAGACAAGGAAAAAAAACAGACAGTAAATGCTATAAATGCTGTAAATCGTCTAAGCACTTTAGTTAGTGTAGCCTACAGAAACAATTTGCAACAATTAGTAACTTAAAGTGCAATAAACAGTGTAAAATGCAGAAATCACTTAAAGTAGCAGTAAAACAGGCGAAATGCAGTCGCTAGCTTAAATAACAATGGGAAAAGCCACAAAAAATATTTATATCTGGTAGAAAGTCACTCTTTAGCTCTCTGCTGCTTGGATCCTCTGCAGGCCACCACTTAGGATTCTGTGCTGAGTTGGTACAAGCTGGAAAAAGCAGCGTGTTTAGCGTGTTTTATAGCCAGGGGCTGAAAGGAGCTGGAATTGGCCCAAAATCGACCAATGAGCTACTAGTTTCTAGCTGAAACTTCACCAAATCGGACAGAAAGGCTGCTCAGTGCTTCCCACTCCACTGGTAAGCAAGAAACTTCCCTCCTCCTAATAAGGCAATGGATCAGTAACAGGAACTAAAACAAAAGCCCAGGGATCAGCAACTCTGAAACTGGACTACTCTAGTTCAGTGAGGCGGAAAACAAGAGATTTTTTGTTTTAGGGAAGGGGCCTTGGGGGGGAAAAAAACCAGGTTTCTGTCACAGCACAGACATCGATGTTCTCCATATTGAGAAGGGCCTCGAGTCGTGCATCTTGAGATTGAGACTTCTGGCATTGAGCAGCATTACCCTTAGTTTTTTCCTTTTGGTGTTCTAGGGTGGTAGGTTTAGAATTTGAGCCTTGCCTAAAAAGGCACTATGGGGTGGCAAGAGCCTTTGCCAATATCCGGAAGCCCAGGGTGACAGGTGCAAGCCGTCCCTTGCGAAGCAGCGTGGCTTGTCCAGCATGTCATCCCAGGCAGACAGACATTGGATCCCCTTTGAATGACACCAGAATTTAAGCCAATTATTAAAGCTGATCATCTTATCACTGTATTGTGGCATCATTCTAGGTGAAGGTAGGATACTGCTCAAGGTCAGGGTCATACCTGCCTGGGCTACATAATCAGAGAGCTCCTCGATGTCCCTTTTCATGTAGTCCAAGGAGTGCGTCTCAGGTCGTTGACACCAGCGTGGACAATGACTGAGTCGTACTTGTACCTGCTGTTGAGAGACCTGAGTGCTTGCGTTATGTGGCGGATTCTAGCGCCTGACAGGCAGCTTACTGTGACCTTCTCTTTACTCAGTCTGGTGGCGGGGCGTCAGTGTGTCTGACTATGGAATCACCAATGACAAGTGTGTCTGGCATTTTGTTTGGCCTTAAGGGCTGTGACTGTTTGACACTCTGACTGTGTGGTCTATGTGTTGCATGTGTTGGGTCGTGAGGTGGTAGTTGTTTGGGTGTCTGCTTTGGTGGCCTCTGCTGTTTTGGTAAATTTTTGATCAGAGCCTCCGAGTATGTCTTTGTGTGAGTATGTGTATGATTTGAAGTTGTGATGGTACCATGTGTGACTGGGTATGTATTGTGTGTGGTTACCTTCTCCTCCTGTCTGGTCTTGCCAGTCCTATGTTGAGAGAGCTCAGCCTCCAGTTTGGCCGTATAGTTGCATCTCTCGCATGTATTTGTGTTTTGTGGGAGAAGGAGAGGATTGTCTGTGTACATGAGGCAGTTGTAACATTGCCTCAATATTCCCAGGTTCACCAGTTGAGCTGGAGAGGACACTAGCAACTGATCCCTCTACATACTAGAAGTAGTAGATAAAGAGACTTTCAAAGGACTCCGGGGGAAGTGGGTTTTAGGCTGGTGGGGTACTATCTATAATAAGAGTGCTTTATCAAGGTGCAAGTACTGTAGGAGTAAGTGCTAGGCTTTACAGATAGAGAATAGTCTACTTGGGAATCAAGTAGAGATGAACTTTTCAGTTATAGGATATGCTGGTTAGATCAGCAGTACAGCTCGAGGAAGGTAGTTTTAAGGGAAAATTGGAAGAGTGGAATTTAGATGGCCCAAATAGTTTAACCTTGTTTAACCGCTGCTCTTGTGTGCAACAGTGGTAACTCAGCTCATCGCTTCTGTGGCGTTTAGCGTGTTTTATAGCAGGGGGCTGAAGGGAGCTAGGAATTGGCCCAAAACGACCAATGGACTACTAGTTTCTGGCTGAAACTTCACCAAATCAGACAAAAAGGCCGCTCAGTGCTTCCCACTCCCACTGGTAAGCAAAGAAACTTCCCTCCTTCCTAATAAGGCAATGGATCAGTAACAGGAACTAAAACTAAAAACAAAGCCCAGGGATCAGCAACTCTGAAACTGGACTACTCTAGTTCAGTAAGGCGGGAAAACAAGAGATTTTTTGTTTTATTACAGAGACAAGGAAAAAACAGACAGTAATTGCTGTAAATCGGCTAGCGCACTTTAGTGTGTAGCCTACAGAAACAATTTGCAACAATTAGTAACTTAAAGTGCAATAAACAGTGTAAAATGCAGAAATCACTTAAAGTAGCAATAAAACAGGCGAAATGCAGTTGCTAGCTTAAATAACAGTGGGAAAGCCACAAAAAATACTTATATCTGGTAGAAAGTCACTCTTTTAGCTCTCTGCTGCTTGGATCACTCTGCAGGCCACCACGAGGATCTGTGCTGAGTTGGTACAAGCTGGAAAACGCTGTTTAGCGTGTTTTATAGCAGGGGGCTGAAAGGAGCTAGGAATTGGCCCAAAACAACCAATGGACTACTAGTTTCTGGCTGAAACTTCACCAAATCGGACAGAAAGGCTGCTCAGTGCTTCCCACTCCCACTGGTAAGCAAAGAAACTTCCCTCCTCCCTAATAAGGCAATGAATCAGTAACAGGAACTAAAAACAAAGCCCAGGGATCAGCAACTCTGAAACTGGACTACTTTAGTTCAGTAAGGCAGGAAAACAAGAGATTTTTTTGTTTTATTACAGAGACAAGGAAAAAACAGACAGTAAATGCTATAAATGCTGTAAATCGGCTAGCACTTTAGTGTGTAGCCTACAGAAACAATTTGCAACAATTAGTAACTTAAAGTGCAATAAACAGTGTAAAATGCAGAAATCACTTAAAGTAGCAGTAAAACAGGCGAAATGCAGTCGCTAGCTTAAATAACAGTGGGAAAGCCACAAAAATATTTATATCTGGTAGAAAGTCACTCTTTTAGCTCTCTGCTGCTTGGATCACTCTGCAGGCCACCACGAGGATCTGTGCTGAGTTGGTACAAGCTGGAAAAGCAGCGTGTTTAGCGTGTTTTATAGCAGGGGCTGAAAGGAGCTAGGAATGGCCCAAAACGACCAATGGACTACTAGTTTCTGGCTGAAACTTCACCAAATCGGACAGAAAGGCTGCTCAGTGCTTCCCACTCCCACTGGTAAGCAAAGAAACTTCCCTCCTCCCTAATAAGGCAATGGATCAGTAACAGGAACTAAAAACAAAGCCCAGGGATCAGCAACTCTGAAACTGGACTACTCTAGTTCAGTAAGGCGGGAAAACAAGAGATTTTTTTGTTTTATTACAGAGACAAGGAAAAAAACAGACAGTAAATGCTATAAATGCTGTAAATCGGCTAGCGCACTTTAGTGTGTAGCCTACAGAAACAATTTGCAACAATTAGTAACTTATGTAATAATGTGTTTAGTCAAGAATGTTGGGGATATGAGATGTGTAATGGGCATTTTACATGGTCTGATGACAATAGTGTTTATGCCCTAGTGATCCAAAAGGAGGTAAAAAGAGGTGACTCATAGAAAAGGGGGAAGATAGCTTGTTAAGAAGTTTGAATTTAGAATGGTGCTGAGTTATTTCTAATTTCAGACAAATGCACAACTGTCTCTACTTTCAGGTGCCAGGATCTCGGACATCTCAAGAGCCTTTAGCACCCTTGCACCAGACAAATTTAACTAGGACATGGTAATTGTGCACATGATGGTGAAAGACTTGGAGCCAAAATCCATGAGAGAGATGCAGAAAAACATGTCTGAACTTCCTATACATGTCACAAATGCAAACAAAATCTTATATTGAGCAAAATCATCCCTTCTTCACAAATGATGCCTAAGTACAAAGAAAAGATGATTGGCTTCAACAATTAAATAAACTATTAGTGTCATTCTAGTGGACTCCGCTATGTGTTAGCATAGAAAGAGATTCTAGACAGTTCTACTTGCTTTGCAAGCAATGGTCTACACTTCTCAATCAAAGGTTTCCATGAAGTGGCTAAATCCCTTGCTGCCCCCATGGTGCATTTTTTAGGCAAAGTTCAGTTAATGAACCTTCCAGCATAACAAACATATCAGTATCGAAAAAGTATCAAAGTTAGGTAGTTCTGCTCAATGCCAGAAATCTAAACAACAAGCTGCCTGACACTGAGGCATTCTTCCATTTGGAAGGCATCCATCCATTATGTGTAATCACTGTAACATGGTTTAAATACACAGAAAGCAACCCCCTCTATACCTTGGTTTAGTGTTTACCATGCCTTCAAAGCCAATGGCAACTGTTGTGATGTGCCTATATTTGTCAAGCTCTGTATCACCTCTAGTCAGATTCCTAGAGAGCTCCCACACTAAACAAAATCAAGTATCATTTTATCACCTGTCACAGGACACCTTATATGACTCTGGAAGTCCTTGTCAGATTCCTAAATTATATTGAAGACATCACTATAAATAATAACTCCATTATTTTGGGATACATTAACTACCCATTAATTGACCTGAGTACCTATACCTCCAGCATAGGATGTGCACAGACATTTTTAGATCTAATAAATAAAAACACCATGGGCCAGATTGTCACTACCTAACTCAGGACAAAGTATTCTTAACCTGGTACTTACAAATGTAGGGTCATCATGCATAACTCCAACAGTAACTCCCTCATAGATAAACGTAGACCATGAGCTAATAACATTTTCCCCTCAAACTATCTACCCCCCCCCAATATATTAAAATTCAAATACTTTAAGTACACAAAACTCCTGTAATTCTATGGCAAAGTCTTGAACTTCACTTTTAACAGCATAAAATCAGCCATTGTCTCAGCAGATAGATTCACAATTGAGTTTTATACCCTCATAAATAAACGTATCTATCTACATTCAAATATATGGGATATTTAAAATTAAACTATACTGATAGTCCACCAACATAAATTATCATCAGCTCCCTTTTTCCAATTTTCTGCATTGAGTTGGGGTGTTGTGTCAACTGTTGCCATCTTTTGCATTTCAGTGCTACTCTCCTACCTTCTTCAGTGGTCATGCCTGACTGTCACAGGTCTTCTCTAACATAATCCATCCATCTCTTTGATGGATGCTCTTGTTTCCTCTTGCCTTCTTCCTGATTTCCTAGATCTCCTTCATCAAATTGTCCATTCCTTTCCTATGTATTTGCCCAAACTACATAATCTTCTATTTGACCTTCTCTGCAAATGGAGCTACTTTGGCTTCTGCTCTGATGTCCTCATTTCTTCAAATATCCCACAGTGTGCATCCTTTCACCAAACTCAGGCACATCCTCTTCATCACTTCTGTCTTGTAGTTACTTTATTAACCATGTACTCTTGCATGCTTATTGTATGTAAGAGGAGTGCAGTCAGAAACCTGGATATTTTTATTTACATTTATGATTTCTAAGTTTTGTTAGTCAATAATTTTAATGCAGTTTTTTTGTGTTCATTTTTATTGGTGAAGAACATGACTACTGTTTTTCTTATATTAATGGGCAGTTTGCTAATAAACCTAGAGTTTATTAAAGTTGATTTGAAGTTGTATTTTTTGGAGTGGTGCCAGTCCTAATTAGTAGATTGTCATTCACATATAAAGTTGAAGAGGAAGCTGAGGTGATGGCTGTGTTATTCTTAAGGAAAGGAAAACTGAGCTAAAAATTAATACTTGGGAGACAACTGAAGCAAATGTTCCTGTGTTGGAAAAAAAAATGTTTTCCTGAATGAACTGTGAATGTTAGACAGTATTGCACCAATTTAGTGAGTTTCTCCAAAACCCGATGTCTGAAGCCTTTGTTTTAGCATGGTGTGGTATTCTTCTGATGAATCCTCAAACATAATGTGAGATGAAAGCACTAATAATTTCTGAATAATAAAGGTTTCTGTTCTCTCTAAAAGTGATTTTGTTTTAATTTAGAATTATTTCTTATCCACATGGTACCAATTCAGTAGTGTGTTTTTTGTTCGTCAGGATTCTGCAGAGTTGTTGAAGATGAATTATAATGGGGCATTAGTCATGGAAAAGCTTCAAGTGCATTGGTCACTGACTTGGCGTTAGATATCAGGCCATTCACCATCAGGGAATAAAGATGGTGATATAACTGTTGAGAATTTTATTTGTGGATTATAGAGTATAGAAAAACTGTCAGTCTAAGTAGTCTGGTTTGATTTGCATGAAGTGTCAGATTTATTTATTTCCTGAAATTACCAGGGTGTGTTTTGACCTGTATCCTAGTTCTAAGTAGGTAGTATTTTTCCTGTAAAGGAAGAAGAACATTAAGGAAGTACTGCAAAGCAATATTTCAGTCCTTCTGTTAGGTGATGGCTGAGTAGGCCAGTTCAGGCTACAAGTTAGATTTCTGTTCTATTTGCATTACTTGATCAAAGATAATATTTGAAGGCTGGTAGACTTTCTTGGCATATAAAGGGGACCACAGCAGACAATTAACACTGAAGTAAGGGCAGTCAGCTGAGAAGGTTGAGAATTTTAATGACTGATTGGTACAAAAGCCTGGCAATTGGTGCAGTGGTTTGATAGCTGGTACACAGAATTAATGCCTTGAGCTGTAAATCCTGTTGTACAGGGTTTGAGTCCTTCAGCTCTCATTTATCTACTGCGTCCATCCATCCTCAATCCCTTTTCCTGTTTTGCATATGGGGTTGGGGTGTCACTTCAACAGTGACAATCATCTTGAGCCAAGGTTTACATCACCGGATGTTTAGCCCTGCCACAGTAGTTCATTCATACCATTCAGTCTCACACACACACACACACACACACACACACACACACACACACACACACACACACACACACACACACACTCACACCTATGGCCAATTTAGAGTGTCTAATCCAACTACTGCATGTCTTTGGAATGTGGGAGGAAACCAGAGCACCCAGAGGAAACCCACACGGCCACAAGGAGGACATGCAGACTCCGCACAGAAGGCACCCCAGCTGAGAATCAAACTGAAGAACCTCTTGCTATGAGGTGACAATGATAACCACTGCACCACAGCAGCCCCTATACTAACTTCCTCTTTAGTATAGTGGTGAGTATCCCTACCTATCACGTGGGAGACCGGGGTTCAATTCCCTGACAGGGGGCACGTGGCATTTGTCTGCTGTGTAACACTGAGCAAGTTACTTAACCAGACATTGGTCCTGGGTCCTGTGTGTCCAGTAGGCCTACCTGTTAACAAATGAGTATTACTATGAGGTGGGAAGACAGCATAATGTTAGACACAAGGTGCAAGCTTTGATTCTCACATGAGTTAATTGGCTAGGCTTAAAATGGCCCAAAAGGGGAGTAAGCCTAGTACTACTCTATGAACCTATGAAAAGCTGTACAGTAGGATTTGGCTTACATTTATGGGATTAAGATGAGTCAGATGTTCTATAAGCTAGCAAAAGACATATTCTGTCAAAATGCAGTAGTGAAACAAGTTGAAATTAATCTGCCAGTGAAGATTGGAGTCTACCAGCAGTACACTATTCCTGCATGCAACATCACACAGAACAGACATTAGCTCTTCAGTTACAGCTGTCTAAGCTGTAGGGGAAACAAATAAATTAACCCAACCTGAAGATTAAAAACATTTTCAGTAACATACATGCAAATTACCCAACTGGTGTCTTGGTCTGAGGTACAGGTGCATCTCAGTCACAGTGTTTTAAAGAATTTTGTTGGATTGCAAATATTGCATCACTTATGCTTTTGCTGAAATTTACTTTGCAGCATTAGACTGAAAACTGGAGATTGATGTTTTATGTGCTCCATTCACTACTGTGTGCAGTACGTGATTTGCTGAGATCAGCAGTCAGTGGGGTAAGGGAATTTCTCCCCTTGTCCACTATTATATAATCACAGAGTTGCTATATATAAGTAATATTTACTGATTATTGAATGAAAACATTGAGAGTTATGCTTTTGGTGTTTTGACAATGTTTATATTAGCGTGACCAAGGAAAAGGAACAATTCATTTTTCATGGGTACTTCTGGTAGATGTAATAGGTAGGCACCTACATTAAAAAAATGACATAGCCAGGGGTAAAAACAAACTGCCCTTATTTTCAACACTCTCGTGCAATCCTGCAATCCTACCAACATTAACAAGGGCAATCTGCAAATGGAAATGAATGCTTCTTAGTTTCATCTGCAAAAGAAAAATACATTGTTTACTAAATACCTCATTAGTCTCTACAATCACATATATATTTCTGAATTCATTCATTACATCAACAAATTTTGGAGAAAACTCATATTTAAGGGAGAAATCAAGACTCCATGCTGTGATGATAGCTTAGTTTGCAAGTTGTTGTATGGGATAGTCGAATGGACAAAAAAAACCCCTTTTCAACAGAGGCTCAGCAAGAAAAGCTCCAAACAGTGAGAATGAAAATATATACTGTAATGTTGTAATACGCAGAGTTGTAACGGAAACACTATGGTAAAAACAGAGGCAACATGTAATCATAGCCAGCTTTTGCCACAAGTGAACGCTGTGGTCACTGGGGGTCCCCTGATCTTGGGAGGCCCCCAACTGCAGCAAGTTATCTTATCTTGATATTTTCTAACATGTCTATTAAACCAACAAAAGCTAGCTAGTGATCTTGTACACTTAATAAACCAAGCAGATAATAATGTCTCTTATTTATATCTTATTTAAAATTCAAAGATATCTCTGGTTATAGTAACAGTGCTTTGTCAAGCAACAGTCTTCACAATTCCATTAAATATTTTCCACTGACATAGTGCCCCTGGTTTAGTCAAATCTTGCTGGTGAATATTCTGTCCATGAAAATTAGCAACATGGCCAGCTTTAGGTATCTGCAATACCAGTGGCTGCAGGGGGACAACTTAATCATCCTTGACTGTGTGGGGGGCCCACAAAAGCTGCTGCTTCTGCTGGTTGGGGAAAATGAGGTGAAAAAATTTATTAATTTTCTAATTACTCTCTTTAACCAGAACAGGATAAAACTGATAATGAACATGAACAAGGTAAGCACCATTACAGAGATCAGCAGCCCAGAATGACTGATGTCAGTGCGTAACTTGGATTCTAAGAAGAGCTGATGTTGCCAGTTTTCAGGGACATTTTTCTCTTTCAGGGAGTTTTATAAATGCTAGCAGAATACCAGATACTATAACTCAACTTGTTTGCTGAAGAATTCTGGGCAGAGCCAAAAATAATAGCAGAATAAAGGCAGAAAGTCAGGAATACATTTTAAATATTACTCTTATTTACTTACAAAGTTAATAGAATAACACATTTTGTATCAACATGCACCTTTTGGACAATAAGAAGTATGAAACCCTGATCTCTGGATTCATTGACTCTCTGTAATCCTGAATGATTTACCAGCAATTCAAACTTTTTATGAGGGACAGAGGAAAGTTATGAGGCAAACTCATGGATGGTCTCTGAAATCAGAGACAGTAATGGGTATGCATTATTCCTCAGTAAAGTAAATAAAAGTAACTTAATCCCAGATGCTGTTTGATGACTGCTAAACAACAGTCAGTGATTTGGTATGGCTGTACCAGTGTTGCACAATGTATTATCTATTTGCTGAATAAGTGCAAAACCAGTATTGTTATGGCTTATGATTGTTTGTGTGGGTAAAATAATCACTGATTTTTTTTCTGTGCACACCCAATAATGCAGCGACATATACATTATCTTCTGAGTATCAGTAAAAATGTAGCTAACAAGTAGTTATACTTCAAAAGTAAGGCATAAAATATATTGCAGAACATTCAGACACTTAGATCTCCTAGGAGTCTTTTGGCCTCCACTTCCCAGACTTTATAAATGGATTTTGACTCGGACTTAGTGGTGGCCTCTGCCCTCAACTGCACCCATTCTAAATCGAACCCTGCTTTTGTATATAAAATGTTTCTGTAGCTTTTGTGAGGGGCTGGCGATAGTGTGGTCATTACTTTAATCTTCATCACAGTGAAATCTTACAGGTGTGTGCAGGATGTCATTATAGCTTGTGTTTGGGCTGGGGATAGTGTGGTCACTGCTTCTTTTACTTTTCTCACATACCTCAGAGGTGTATAAAGAAAGCTGATATAGCTTATGCAGGGGCAGTGTACTATCTAGGAGCAGTAAAGTTTCACTTTCCTCACAGTCACACATCAAGCACTTATACAGGTGGCTACTTTTGGGGGTTGGGTGAGAGGCATGTTATGTGTATAAAACAACTATGCATTGTTGATCTATATATACCTTCTGGGCAAAACAACCAAACTATGGAAGATATCCCCTCTTGGATATCAGAAAACATCAGTAAAGAGGCTATAATTATGGGAGCTATTAACATTAACTGGCAGGATCTGATGATTGACTCCCCCACTAATAGCATAAACCTCTATGTTTATACCGAGCTCATTACCAGTGCCACAAATATGCATAAAGGCAATACCCTGGTTCTACCTCACATAAACGAAACACCACAACACCGACAACGCAATCACCGACACCACATAACCGACAGTACAAAAACACGAAATCCCACATGCCCGACAACGAAATAACCGACGGTACACAAACACGAAACCTCATACACTTCACACACCACAATCAACAACCAAAACACATTCCCCGTCCAAAAACCACATACACAACACAAGCACACCAAAATCCCTACAAATCCACACTAAACCACACATACACAACTACCTACAACCCTGACCCAAACCCTAACCCTAAGGTCCGTCACTACCGCACACTTACCTGACCCGCTCCCTAACCCTAACTCACTTATCCCAGCCCTAACCCAAACACAATCACTACCGCACACTTACCTGACCGCTCCCTAACCCTAACTCACTTATCCCGCCCTAACCCAAACACAATCACTACCGCACTTACCTGACCGCTCCTAACCCTAACTCACTTAACCCACCCCTATCCCCACTTACCTTACTCGCACCCTAACGTCCGTCACTACCGCATACTTACACAGCCTTTTCCCATTTCGGCATCCTCGGCGTCGGTGCTTTCATCCGTCGGGTCGGTCTTCTGCTTGTCGATCTTCTAGGTCCCGTCGCGTCGGTCTTCTGCGCTGTCGATCTTCTGGGGCTCGCGATTTCCCTGTCGATGTTCCGGCGTGTCGTTGAAGTGAGGTAGAACCAATACCCTAGGTGCAACTCTTGACTGGATACTTGTTTCAAATCCAGACAAATACTCTACTCCCAGCACTCTACCTAATACTCTTAGTGACCACCTACCCATATTCATATATATATCCACACCACAAACTACAAGAACCCACACGTACAAAACTGCCAGAAATATTAGAAACTTTGACCAGCAACAGTTTAATGAAATCCTAAAACACAATGATTGGAACCCTTTTAAAACACTACCACTAGAATATGCCCTTGAATACTTCAACAATATATTTCTAAACACCCTCGACAGCCTAGCCCCCCTCCACACCAAAAGAATAAAAACTACCCATGATCTCTGGCTAACAAAAAACACCAAACAACTCCTACAAGATAGATATAATGCATGGAAGGAATGGCACAATAACAAATCTGATGCCAACCTAATCAAATATAAACAGCTACAAAATAAAGAAAAAAAAACTAGTGAGCTTAGATAAAAAGCACATTTTTCCAATCAATTGGAACACCACAAAAACAACCCAAAACTATTTTGGAAACATGTCTCAAAACTGCTTACCCAGTGCTCTAAACAAACTCCATCACCATACCCTGACACCCCTCCCCCAAAATAGCCAACCTGTTTAACTCACTTTATAAACAGCATCAACAAACTGTTAACAAATCCCACCTCCACAACTACCTCAAGTTCCATCTCTGATCTCCCTCTACCCTTATCTCAATACTCCTGCGCAAACAAAAAAAACTTCACATTCCCAACAAACCAGTACTACATCTTCTATCCCCCTTTCTCTTAAACCCATCCCTACCTCTCTCATTCAAAAACTACTTCAAAAACTAAAACCATGCTCCCTCTCATCTGACACCCCCCCACGCATACTTAAAACTTGCTGCAGAAGCCATAGCATATCCTGTCAGTATCCTTATAAATTGCTCTATAGCAAAGTCCATTGCCCATAACCTCTGGAAAAAGTCTATCATCACCCCTTTACATAAAGGGGACAATTCCGTTGAACTATCCAATTATCGACCAATCTCCATCCTCTCTCCTCTTTCAAAACTCCTGGAAAAATGCATACATAAACAACTGTTGTACTAACTCATCCAAAACAAACTAACTACCCCTACCCAACATGGTTTTCGCCCATCACACAGCACCACCACTGCCATAATCTCCTTCATGGACACTGTGTCCAAATCCATTGACTCTGGTAATATAACTTCTGTCTTACTAGACCTATCAAAGGCATTAGATACATTGTCCCACAACAAACTTCTTTATCCATTATAGGCTGCACTCCACCATCCCTCCAATGGTTTGCAAGCTACCTATCCGACCACCGTCAGTGCATCAAATGGCAAAATAAATTATCCCAATATCAAACTAACATAAATGGGGTACCACAAGGGTACATACTTGGACCCTTACTCTTCAATGTTTTCACCAACAGCCTTCATACCTAAACATGCCTTAGCTTCATTATCCGATATGCAGATGACACTACCATAATTTTCTCCTCCAGTAACATACAACAACCCCAGCAACTCACCCAAGCCACCTTCACCTCAACAGAGACATGGCTAAGAGAAGCTCAGCTACTTTTAAATCCTAAAAAAAAACAAAATCCCTGCTTTTATCGACAAAACCAATCTCATCTGACTTTAAAATAATCTCACAGGATAACACAGAAATTGAAACAATTCCCACAGTAAAGCTTATAGGTGTAACCATAGATAACTAACTTTTGATCACCACATCTGCAATAGCATTAAAAAAGACACACATCAGGGAACACTCTACAGACAAAAAAACTTTCTTTGATAGCTCCACCAGAAAAACCCTCGCCAACACCTATTTGCTTCCCTCACCCTTATATGCAGCCCCCTTATACACCAATTTACAATATTCTGTTAAAAACAAGCTCCAATCCTGCTACCATAAAATTGTCAAATTTGCCACAAGTTACCCATACCATTCCCACCACTGCCTAGCTCTGAAAGAACTAAATTGACTCAAATTCACACAACAACTAAGCCTAGTACAGCTGTCTTCTGCACATAAAATGATATATACACCAGATAGCTGCCCAGCCTTCAAATCTGTCCTAAAACCCTATATACCTCCAAGAGCCCTCCACTCTGAAAATAAACCAACTCCTAACCATCTACATTCCAAACAAAAGAGCTGAACAGTGCGTATACTCACATGCCACCACCAAGCTCTGGAACTCTCTGCCAACAGACATTATAGGTTCATAGGGTAGGTACTAGGCTATCAGCCCTGGGGCCTATATAAGCCTAGCCAAAAAGGTTCCCTGGCTTTCGCCAGCCAAGAAAATTATTTTCCTGTGCCCCTGTCAAGCAGTGCCGCAGAAGTGATCCCCGAGGTGAATTTTCTATTTCCCATATAGTCGTCAAGATTTTTCTTAAAGAGGGCCAATGGGGAGCTTTGCTTGATATGAACAGGTAATTTGTTCCAGAGTATGGAAAGTCTCTAGGACAGGAATCTATCCCTCCAGCATGTTCTGTTTATTGTGGTGACAAAGTTTAGGTCCCTGGAGTGTGTGGTATGGAGAGATTGGGATTTCTTTAAGTGTAGCATGTCCAACAGCTCTGGGTTTGACATAGCTTTGTATGTTAGGCAGAGATCGCCTCTGATTAGGCGATATGCGACGGAGTAGAGTTGGAGTTTTTTGAGACTGTCTGTGTATGGCATCTGTTTAAGGCCAGTAATCCTCTTAGTGAGGTATTTCTGTGGCCTTTCCAATTGTTGTAGTTGTCTTGTGAGATACATGCCAAATGGGGCATTGTGCTCTATAATGGGTCTGATGAGGGATGAGTGCTTTAATTACCACTGAGTGCTTTAACAACTTCAAACACACCCTAAAAAAAAAATTCTATGTCATCAGACCTGCCCCTGCTCTTTCCCTAACAGGTGAACTCCATTCATTCTCTAGGGACTTTACTTTCTATCCCTAAAATGGGAATTTCATCTCCTAACCACTACCATATTGGACTAAGAGACTTTACATTTTTCTACACCCTTAACTTTTCCATCCTTCTAAGCATCTACTTGCATCTAATGTTCTGATCCTCACTACCTGATGTAGGAGTCTAGGGAAGTAAATACTGTGGGAAGAAATAGCCAGGGAATTGTTATGGCTATTCTTGTATAGGCCCTAGGGCCGATAGCCTTGTACCAACCTATGAACCTATGTATATAAAAAAAAGAGATTTTACAATCTACCACTTCAATTTAGTACATCTTTTATTACTGTATCTACTTTACTTCTCTGTAATTATTTTGTATTTATTATTGTATCTACTTCTCTGTATTTATTTAGTATTCAATTATTATTAATGTGTGCTTTAACACCTATTTTTATCTTGTTCATGTAAATTGTCTTAACTTTCATGTATCATTTGGAGCTTTTCTCCTTGGGCCTCCACTGAAAATGGGTTCCTGACCCAGTCAGACTTTCCCAGTAAACAACTGTTAAATAAATAAATAAATGCATGACAGCAGTCACTTGAAATACGTGACTGTGGCCATTTGAACCTCTGCTTTCATCCCAATCTAACACCATAGGGATGCACAGGCAGAGTCTTGTCTTTTCAGGAGGGATTTGAAAGTCAGGCAGCATTTCCAGATAGGACATGTGTATCATAACAACAATCAACTTGTTTATTGTGAGATACTATTTTGTCAGTTTTGAACATTAAGCCTTGGGCACAACTTATGTCTTCCTTGAAAGAGAAAAAAAATAATTCTGAAACTCTTTTCTTACTCATGATTTTTGTTTAGGCCACCATTGGATTAAAAGCCTGGGAAAAAGCTCTAAAATGCATCCTAGAGCATCTATAACCATAAAGCTTCTTGGGGCCCCAAAATAATTGAGTTATTTTCTAAATGTAACAAGTAATCCAAAAACTCCAAGGAAAGGGTGCCACAGAACAAGGAACCAATAAAACCACAACAGGCACCCAAAGAGGCAGAAGGTAATAATAAAACACGAGCCTGTAGGTGTAAGCAGCAGCAGGTTTAATCACATAAATGCCACACAGTACAAAGAGTTTTCGACCACCAGACTTCCTCAGATGTAAAATGAAAGAATGAAGGCTGTGCCTGCTTATATACCCCTCCCAATCTAATTAGTAGTTAAAACAATTGTTTAATTGACACCAATTAAGTCCTGTAACTAAAATATTTGTGACAACCTACCAACTTGCCACAAATACAGATGAAAGTAGATAAAAACATGCACATTTTTTAAAAGAACTTTAAAATAAATATATAAATAATAAAACCATCACAATGTGTTGGACAGATAAATAAACTTGAATCAAAAACCAACAAAAGGAACTTGCAAACCAATATATATACTTATTTTATACTTGTGCAGCTCTCATTTTTAAAATGGGGGCAATGGATATGTATTCATTCAGCCCTGGGAATCTATTGGCTTCCAATAACAACTGCCAAAATATTTCTCTCACCTCTATCCTATTTTTGCACGGGTCCCCCTCACATCACATTGCACCTTCTCTACAACAAAGAAGCCCCATTTTGCTTGGGAACATGTCAGTGTATGTTAAAACAAGGCATTTTTAATATCTTCAACTCTAATAGCATATAAATGCTCATAAATCCTCCTTTTGAGTTTGCGAGTAGTTTTTTCAATGTAAATTGCACCACAGGTTTTACATAGGGCTAAATAAATCAAGCCTTCACTATTACAGTTGGAAAAACTACTACTCTGAATCTGATGGTCTCTTGACAGGATGTATACAGAATCCTGTCTAAGTATATATGGGCATTGGGCACATGCCCCACATTTGTAGGTTCCCAATTTCTTACATGAAACAATAGAACCATTATGCTCCAGCAAATCCTTGAGGTTGCTGCCTTTTTTATATGTAAATCCTAGGGTGTTGGTAAACAAAACGTCCAACTCTGAATAACACCTAAACCTGCTCCAGTGTTGAGTAATAATGTTTTTAACCCTAGAGGTATTCTGATTATAAAACATCACATAGTTACCCCCAAGGTTTCTTGATTTCATCCCTGGTAATGTCACCCCTGGTTGTTGTGTGGTACCCTGCACATTTATTGGTACTATCACACTTGTATCTCCTGTTCCCAAAATAGGGGCAAAGCTATCCTTTCTCCCATTCTTTACTTCCTCCAAAACCTCATCAATTAAATAATTAGGATACTTCCTAGATATAAACATTTCTTTGACTCTCTGACTTTTGTCTTCGAAGTCAGAGTCCAAAGAGGTCATCCTACAACTACGGACAAATTGTCCCTTGATAATACTTCTCTTCTGTTTAAACGGATGGGAACTGGTGAAATATAGGTACAAGTTAGAAAAGGTTTCCTTTCTATATACATTAGATGTAAACTGCTGCCCTAGGACGTCTTTTTTAATAGTGACGTCCAGAAAGTTCATATAGTCATGTGTAATATGGGAAGTAAATTTCAAAAAATTAGTGGTATGGTTTAGATAGTCTATGAATTCTGTTAACTTTTCCATACTACCTTTCCAAAAAATGCAAATATCATCCAGGTAATGTTTGTAATATACCCAATATTGTGCATATTCAGACTGGAACACAAACTTCTCTTCCCAAACCATGAGCACAATGTTGGCATAAGTAGGGGCACAACTTGCCCCCATGGCCACTCCCTGGATCTGTTTAAACAACTCACCCTCAAAAAATATAAAGTTGTGTTTCAATGCCACATCCATCAATTCTGTATAAACCAGAAAAGTATTGTGGTCAAGTTTTCCATGTTGGTGAATGGCATCCTGGAACCATTCTGACCCTGTAGAGTGTGGAATCACATTAAATAAATCCTGAATATCAAGGGTTACAAATATTAAGGAATCTGAATACATGTTGCTATTAATACTTCTCAAAAATTCCCAGGAGTCCTTAAGTATACCATTGGCCCTAACCCAAATATCTTTTAATTTTATATCCAAAAATTTGGCCAACAGATGGGTTTTAGAGCCATTGGCTGCCACAATGGGTCTCAGGGGTGGATCCTCCACA
Organism: Protopterus annectens; assembly: GCF_019279795.1. Taxonomy (NCBI): domain Eukaryota; kingdom Metazoa; phylum Chordata; order Ceratodontiformes; family Protopteridae; genus Protopterus; species Protopterus annectens. The sequence continues at coordinate 351,168,902 of NC_056739.1, forward strand.
CTTTTATGTACCTTGGTATCCCGAAAATAGCAGGGATACGGGGTCTGTCCACACTGAGATACTTAAAAGTGTCAAAAACAAAAATATCCTATTGATTTGGGAAGGTTCTATAGAAGATTTTCTTACTTTTAAAAGTTATCTAGAAACCACCACAACCTTCCTTAAGTTCACAGCACAAGTATCATTTGATTCTGTGAACTTTTTGGATACAACTTTGGATATAAGAAATGGCTCCTTGAATTCCACTCTGTTTAGAAAGATCTGCTGGAGGAATACTATATTACGCTATGATAGCATGCACCCACGGCATGTATTCAAGGGTGTAGTTAAAAGCCAGTTCATTAGACTCCAAAAAATTTGTAAGGACCCAATAAATTTGATATCTGAAGCAGACAAATTAGAACATCTATTTATAGATAGACATTATGATCCTAATCTAGTAAGAACAATTAGAATGCAACTACTCAAAGATGTAGAACCCTTTACTGGTATCACATATGCTCACCCTCACACTACACATACCACTCGTCAACCTTTTTCTACTGAAAGGTTAAGTTTTGTTACCACCTATACTAATGATAGTTGTATTGTTAGAGAAATAATAAATAACAACTGGAAGGTACTTATGACAGATCCTCCCACTCGACAACTTGTAGGAAATGTTCCACATTTTACATATAGAAACAACAAAAATCTTAAAAGACTGCTTTGTGATAGATCAATCTCTACTAAACCCATTCCTCATGTAGCCTTGGGTACTTTTCCTTGTAGACGCTGTAACTACTGTAAATTTATTACGAAGGAACAAGTTTTTGTACATCCAGAAATAAAATATACCTTCAAACCTAGGCTTTTTGCTACCTGTGATACTTCAGGGTTAGTGTACTTAGCCACGTGTGTACATTGCCCTGCATTTTATATAGGCCTCACGAAGCGTAAGTTAAAAAATATGATTTACAATCATACCTATGATATAAAGAAAATGAATGAACAAAATGCTTTGGCAAAACATGTGCAATGTTTCCCTAACCACTCCTTTGTGTTCAGGGTGTTAGAAATTGTAACACCTAATGTTAGAGGGGGAGATTACCAGAATTTCCTTGAACTAAAGGAACTCAAGTGGATATTGAGATTGGGAGGGCATTACCCACCAGGTTTGAACCTATATGTTTCTATAAAACCATATCTTAATACACGTAGATGAGTATTAGTAGGAATAGCATTTTTGTATTTCATGCATTCTTTTCCATATATTCCTTTTTCCCGCTCTAATCTCCCCCCCCCCATCTTTACCAAGCTTTTCCTTTGTTATTCCCTATTTGTTTCATAGGCCTACAGTTTTACTTGGTTTTATAGATCTGCTTCTGTATGTTCCTCTTATTAGTTAAAGTGAGGTTATTTATGAAATAGTGGCATTTCAGACATTTTCTTTTTACATGATGGCCATATCCTTTTGTAAGCTTCACAAGTAAAAAAGCTTCCATACTTCCTAGTTTTCAAATTTACTTATTGTGTTGACAACACATACCTCCATGCAATTTCCATATATATGTTTAGCCTTAATGTATGTATTGAAATGTTTTAATATAAATTTATAGCATCTTAGTTGTATGCTTTTTTAATATTTTTTATTAGTACCAATAGTTTCCTTTTTCTACGTGTTTAGAGTAGGCTTGTAGCAGCTTTGCTGATGGATGCTTGTTTCTAATGTTAATGTATCTTTAAGTCAAGATTTTTCATTTATTTCTCAATTAAGTGTCTACTTAAGTATATTGGTTCAATTAATTGTTGCTTGTTTAGCTGCTATATAAGAATACACAGTTGCACTACTGTTTTTATGGTCTGAGGAAGCGTGCTGCAAAGTACGTGAAAGCGCTTACCAAATAAATTCTTTATTTTATTCTGTCGTGCAGAGTCTGAAGTTTTATTTCTACCATACTTAAAAGTGTCCTGGTTTATAAAATTGTCATTCAGCATGTCCTGTAAAACCAAATCAATCTTACGGTATGCTAACTTAATCTCATTCTCGGATACCCTAACATACCTGTTGGTATCATTAAGCATATCCATCATCTTACTGGAATACAAAATACTGTCCATGAAGACCACCCCTCCACCTTTGTCGGGTTGCATCACCCTCAGGTATCTATTTTCTTGAATGGATTTGAGAAGTACCTTTTCTTCTCTAGTCATGTTAAATTTACCATGTCTTCCACCCCTATAAACATTCCTGATTTCTTCTTCAACCTCCCTTTCAAAATTTTTTAGCTGGGGGTGTGTAGGGGGATTATAGGTACTAGGTCTTTTAATACCACTGTTAGTACCACCATCCTGTTGCCCCTGAAACATAATATCTAAATTCCTTTTCCGTAGAAAAATCCTCAGGTCTATTAAGCTGTCCACTAAATTACCCCCTGTAGAGGGGATGAATTTAAAACCTTTTGAAAATAAAAGAAAATGTTTCCTGTCAATCTCCTCACTGCTGTAATTGTAAATTTTAAAGTCATGTAGGGTGTGACATGGTCCATCCACAGTAATATTCCCTGTACTCCATTGGTCCAACATGATGGCTAGTCCCCTTTCCTGGCTACCACTCTTATTTATCTCGTGCCGTTTGGGGGACCTCTGTAAAAATACCGCACAGGGGGTTTGTGCCTTAACCTATCTGATCTCCTAAGTTCAGGGAATTCAGTATTGTTTGAATCCTGATGTTCCCCCATCCCTGAATCACTGTAGATTACTCTATGGTCCATAGAGTCCCAAGCATTGTGTCCCCCTGGTGGAAAAGAAGAGGAATAAGTACTGTGTTGTGGTCCAGATTTATCAAAAAAATTATTTTTTCGAGCAAATTTGTCATTCTTAGGGTACGGGTATGCTTTTTTTCTGTCTGTAATCCCTCAAATCCCTATCTATTTTGCCACACTTCCTTTTAAAAATAACATGACATTTTTCTTCCACCTGTTGCTTAATCATAAAATATTTTCTCTTCTCATTTTCAACAGAAAACATAAGATCATTGGTCACTACTTCATTAATGTATTCTATCTCCTGATATACTTGCCCCATAATCCTTTCATTTATTTTAATCAGGGCTTTCATGACTTCAAAACCACTATGGTCAAAAATACTCAACAATTCTTCGTGAAAGGGGGAGCCTTCCACTACATTGTTCAGAAACTTATAAAGCATAATCCTTTGGGTACTATACCCCTTTTAATACAGTCATGCAAGTAACAATTGTCAATACCCAGAGTTTTATGTTTATAAATTAAATCAGTGAGTTTTTTAATATTAGCTCTATAAGACACTTCACTGTCTTTCTCAACATCCCGGTCATTAAAGATAAAGTTATTATCAGTACCTTGGTGACTGGAAAAAGACTTGTAACTAACAAGCCATGAAGCCAAAGAGGAAGAGTCCATCCACTCGTGCACTCCATTGTCACCATTAGCCATACTATCAGTCATTTCCACAGGAGCATGTCCCTGAACACCACGTTCCCCTAAAAGGGAAGACTGTCCATTCAGACCTTGGTTCTGGGAATTCAATGCCAAATGATTGTAACAAAATTTAGTTGCAGCTGTCTTCTGTAATGCAGCCCCACCTCTAGTGCCTCTCGACGGCAAACCGGAAAAAGTTGCAGTTACTTCCTCTACAGGCACATCAGCCTGTCTGAGATCCAAATCAGTTTCCTGATTGCATGCAGGAGTGGAAATGCAATCCTTCCTGTGGGTAGGCCTCATAGGGTTGATATCAAAAGAATTGTCTTTCCCTCGCTGAGAATTACCAGTCATAAGCGAAATCAATTGGGTAAGCTGCTCCTCCACACGAGACAGGCACAAATCCAGGTCAGTACCTTGAACTGCTTCCCCATCCTGGAAGCTAGCCTCTGCCTCAGATACGTCCATGTAACAAGTAATCCAAAAACTCCAAGGAAAGGGTGCCACAGAACCAGGAACCAATAAAACCACAACAGGCACCCAAAGAGGCAGAAGGTAATAATAAAACACAAACCTGTAGGTGTAAGCAGCAGCAGGTTTAATCACATAAACGCCACACAATACAAAGCGTTTTCATCCACCAGACTTCCTCAGATGTAAAATGAAAGAATGAAGGCTGTGCCTGCTTATATACCCCTCCCAATCTAATTAGTAGTTAAAACAATTGTTTAATTGACACCAATTAAATCCTGTAACTAAAATATTTGTGACAACCCACCAACTTGTCACAAATACAGATGAAAGTAGATAAAAACATGCACATTTTTTAAAAGAATTTTAAAATAAATATATAAATACTAAAACCATCACAATGTGTTGGACAGATAAATAAACTTGAATCAAAAACCAACAAAAGGAACTTGCAAACCAATATATATATACTTATTTTATAGTGTTGCAGCTCTCATTTTTAAAATGGGGGCAATGGATATGTATTCATTCAGCCCTGGGAATCTATTGGCTTCCAATAACAACTGCCAAAATATTTCTCTCACCTCTATCCTATTTTCCCACGGGCCCCCCCTCACATCACATTGCACCTTCTCTACAACATTTTGCTTGGGAACATGTCAGTGTATGTTGAAACAAGGCATTTTTAATATCTTCGACTCTAATGGCATATAAATGCTCATAAATCCTCCTTTTGAGTTTACGAGTAGTTTTTTCCAATGTAAAATGCACCACAGGTTTTACATAGGGCTAAATAAATCAAGCCTTCACTATTACAGTTGGAAAAACTACTACTCTGAATCTGATGGTCTCTTGACAGGATGTATACAGAATCCTGTCTAAGTATATATGGGCATTGGGCACATGCCCCACATTTGTAGGTTCCCAATTTCTTACATGAAACAATAGAACCATTATGCTCCAGCAAATCCTTGAGGTTGCTGCCTTTTTTATATGTAAATCCTAGGGTGTTGGTAAACAAAACGTCCAACTCTGAATAACACCTAAACCTGCTCCAGTGTTGAGTAATAAAGGGACAATTTGTCCGTAGTTGTAGGATGATTTCTTTGGACTCTGACTTTGAAGACGAAAGTCAGAGAGTCAAAGAAATGTTTATATCTAGGAAATATCCTAATTATTTAATTGATGAGGTTTTGAAGGAAGTAAAGAATGGGAGAAAGGATAGCTTTGCCCCTATTTTGGGAACAGGAGATACAAGTGTGATAGTACCAATAAATGTGCAGGGTACCACACAACAACCAGGGGTGACATTACCAGGGATGAAATCAAGAAACCTTGGGGGTAACTATGTGATGTTTTATAATCAGAATACCTCTAGGGTTAAAAACATTATTACTCAACACTGGAGCAGGTTTAGGTGTTATTCAGAGTTGGACGTTTTGTTTACCAACACCCTAGGATTTACATATAAAAAAGGCAGGAACCTCAAGGATTTGCTGGAGCATAATGGTTCTATTGTTTCATGTAAGAAATTGGGAACCTACAAATGTGGGACATGTGCCCAATGCCCATATATACTTAGACAGGATTCTGAATACATCCTGTCAGGAGACCATCAGATTCAGAGTAGTAGTTTTTCAAACTGTAATAGTGAAGGCTTGATTTATTTAGCCCTATGTAAAACCTGTGGTGCATTTTACATTGGAAAAACTACTCGTAAACTCAAAAGGAGGATTTATGAGCATTTATATGCTATTAGAGTCGAAGATATTAAAAATGCCTTGTTTCAACATACACTGACATGTTCCCAAGCAAAATGTTGTAGAGAAGGTGCAATGCGATGTGAGGGGGGGGCCCGTGGGAAAATAGGATAGAGGTGAGAGAAATATTTTGGCAGTTGTTATTGGAAGCCAATAGATTCCCAGGGCTGAATGAATACATATCCATTGCCCCCATTTTAAAAATGAGAGCTGCACAACTATAAAATAAGTATATATATTGGTTTGCAAGTTCCTTTTGTTGGTTTTTGATTCAAGTTTATTTATCTGTCCAACACATTGTGATGGTTTTAGTATTTATATATTTATTTTAAAGTTCTTTTAAAAAATGTGCATGTTTTTATCTACTTTCATCTGTATTTGTGGCAAGTTGGTAGGTTGTCACAAATATTTTAGTTACAGGATTTAATTGGTGTCAATTAAACAATTGTTTTAACTACTAATTAGATTGGGAGGGGTATATAAGCAGGCACAGCCTTCATTCTTTCATTTTACATCTGAGGAAGTCTGGTGGACGAAAATGCTTTGTATTGTGTGGTGTTTATGTGATTAAACCTGCTGCTGCTTACACCTACAGGCTCGTGTTTTATTATTACCTTCTGCCTCTTTGGGTGCCTGTTGTGGTTTTATTTTCTAAATAGTTATTACTGTACTGCTTTGTTCAGGAAAAATATAGTGAAAGGATTTATTTTATTTTACATTTGTTGACCAGGATAGTCCGTCTGGGTGTGAGCCCATTTTCAGCGGAGGCCCAGGGAGAAAAGTTCCAATAAAACAAGAATAACATTGACAGGCACAGTGTCGGTTTTACACAGAATTTAACAGACATATTTAGAGACAACATAGAAAGTACGATATACAACAGGCACTTTAGTGAAAAGGAGAACGTTATTACACTATATTAAAGTCATGTTTGTATATATATATATATATATATATATATATATATATATATATATATATACATACATATACATATATATTTTTAGTTGATCATTTGAGTATACTATAGTACGTGTACATCTATATACACTTTCAAAAGAAAAGGAAAAGGAATTATCAAATTATACTCTTATTGTAGGCAGCTGATAGGTATTGTTAACAAGTGGGAGTGGGGTCTATGTGGGGACTATAAAATTTAGGGGATGAAATTTGATGTGGGCTTATTTGGTATTAGCCTGGCTTGGTGCAGGAGCAGAGCCAGTTGTTAGTGAGGTGGTCTTTGAGCAGAGTTTTGAATTGGTGTTTGTTGATAGCATTTAGGATGTGCTAGGGGATTGAGTTCCAAAGTTTAGAAATGTGGTGGGAGTAGAGGGCGTTCCCGGGTTTGTTGTTGCTTTTAGATACTTGGAGGAGTGTTTTGTGTGAGGATCGGAGTTGCTGAGTGTTGGCATATGGTTGGAATAATTGTTGTAGGGCTGGGGTTCTGTTTGGCTGGTATATTAGTTGGTGAGTAAAGACAAGTTGGGTATAGGTTAGTTGTTGTGGGAGTTCTAGCCAGTTTATTTGTTGTAGGACAAAGCAGTGGTGGGATCTATATGGGAAGCTAGTGGCGAACTTGGCTATTTTATTGTAGGCTGATTCAAGTTTGGTAAAGTCAGTTTTGTTAAGGTTTGTAAAGATGGGAGAAGCATAGAGAACATTAGATAATAGATGAGTCCTGGTGATGCTTATTGGCTAGTTAGGAAAGGATTAATTTGGTAAAGAGAGCCTAGTCTGATGTGTATTTTTAATGGTTTCAGAGAGGTGTAGGTCGAATTTTAATTTATCAATTGTGACATCTAGTAATTTGGTAAGTGAGCTGGTGTTTATGATTGTGTTTTTGGAAGAGTAGATTTGAAAAGTGGCTGAGGGATTGGGTGTTTTAGTGGAGAGAAAGAGCATTAGTTTGGTCTTGTTTGGGTTCAGTATGAGGTTAGTGTTAGTTAGTCAGGATTCTGCTTCTAGGAAGGATTGTTGTGTTATAGCCTGTAGTTGTGTTAGAGAGGGGCGGAGTATATAAGTGTAGAGTCGTCTGCATATTGCACGACAAAGTCGAGAGATGTGGATTTATGGAGTTGATTTGTGAAGATGATAAAAAGTAGGGGGCCTAATATGGAGCCTTGTGGAACTCCTATGTTAACAGGGAGCAAAGATGATACCTCCTGTTGCCATCTAACAGCCTGCTGGCGTTTGGTTAGACAGCTGTGGAACCAAGCTAGGGATGAATGACTAAGATGTAATGTGGCCAGGTCTGACAGCAGTTTTTGATGTAAAACTGTGTTGTATGTCTTTGAGAGATCTAGAAAGATGGATGAGACATATTTATTCTGATTTCTGTGTTCATTTATTGTGTTAGTAAAACTGAGGAGGGCGGTTGTGGTGCTGCGGTGGGGGTGAAGCCCATGTTGTGTGTTTGATAGGAGATTATTGCAGAGAAGGTAGTTTAGAAGCTGGGAGTGAATACATTTTTCTAGTATTTTGGAGAGAGGTGAAAGAATGTCAGTGAGCCTGTAATTAGTAAGATCGGTACAGTTGCCACCTTTATGCAGTGGGGTGATATAGACTTTCCAGATTAGTGGGACATAGTTCTCAGAGATAGAGCAGTTGATGAGGATAGAAATGGTGTAGGCTATGACTTCAGAGGCAGTTTTGAGGAATTCTGATGGGAGGTTGTCTCAGCAGCTAGGCTGGTGTGCTTGAGCTTACTGAGTAGATTTTTTATGGTATGGGTTGGGATGGGGTTAAAGGAGAAGGAGTTTACACCCCCATTGTTGGCTAAGGGGATTGCAGTAGCGATGTTTTGGTTGTAGTTAATAAGTGAGTGAATTGTGTTTATGAAAAAGGAATTGACTTGTGTAGTGATGTTATCATTTGATGGGGGTGTGGTAGGATTGGTGGTGGACGTACTACCAGGTTGCAGGAGTTTGTTTGTAGTGGCCCAGAACTTTTTGGGTTGTTTTTGTTTCTTTGCTGTGCAGTGATGTAGTAGACTTCTATGTCGGCTTTTATCTACAATTTGGCTCTATTCCTAAGTTGTTTGAAAAGTAGAAGTTTGTCATTGCTTTTGTTAGTTAGCCAGTGTTCCCATGCCTTGTCCCTTTTTTTTTAGTAGGTTTTTGGTGTTGTCTGTAAGCCAGGGTGTGTGGTGATGTTTTATTCTAGCATTTCTGCAGGGGGCCAGGCTGTTTAGAATGTTGTAGAAGGCAGTGTTAAAGTGTTGGATGGCGTCAGCTAGTGGTAGTGTTTTGAGGGGAACCAGTTAATTTGTTGGAGGAGGGAGTTGAAGGTGTGGGTATTAATTTTTTTCTTGTTGCGGATTAGCGTTATAGACTACTTGTCTGGGTGGAGTAAGATTGTTTCTGATTAGGTATGTGGGTATGTAAGGATGAAATGTATGAAAGGATGTAAGGAAAACTAAAGCTGAACAGCAACAATTAATTTATTTCCATAATCATAATTTATATTCAAGCCATCATAGGATGAAAAGGCTGCAAACAAAAAAGACCTTAAGATGCACTTTAAAGCATATAGAAAGCTATGGCTTCTTAAAAAAGTGAGAGTTAAGACACAATCTGAGAAAGGGAAGAAATAATTAATGTGCAGGGTGTGGGGAACCCAAGATGGGGTAAAAACAGAGGGGAGCATTGGAGGTTGTAAGTGTATGTACATATGTGTATTTTTACTGGGTGTGGGGGGGTGAAATAGTAAGCAGTGCCTAGGTCAGCATGTCGCATAGGTCCAGCCCTTTAGACAGAGTAGTTGTAATGTGTCATTGTTTCAGCTAAATACCATTAACTGTGAATGTTCCTTTGAGAGATGGGCCAACATAGTGTGGTACACAGGCTTGTCATAAACTGAGTATTGTAGCTAGAGGTCAGTCTCTGTGTTCTACTCATAAAAGTTTGCAGCATGAACTAAAAGGCTGCTTAGAAGGGTTGTCAGTGACAAGGTGATACTTAGACTAGAAGTGTCCAGGGGTCCTCCAACTTGTCATTTGCTGGGGCCCCCAAAATGGTAACACCTGCCCTGCATGAAATAATGATGCTTGGGATGTGTATTCTTTCTGTTATCATTTTGTGGAATGGATTATATAGCCAAAAGCTGAAGGAAACCACTTTGCAAAAAAATATTCATTTATAAAAGTACTGCATTATATTGTGTGTGTGTCCTGAACAGTAAACAATGTTATTAGTGCCTTACAAATTAGTTAAAGACATGGAGAAAACCCTATGTCACTTCTTGCTCAAGAATCAATCAGAGACAAAGCCAATGAATAATGAGGGACAGAATCTAATTCACTTAGAAAAATAATCAAATACGTTTTGCATCAATATGTATCATCTGATCAATAAGTACGAAACTCTTAATGAGTAACATGATTTACTGCTTGTAATCCTGATATTTACTACAAAAAATTACTAGAGAGAACACAAAAATAGGAAACAAATTAGGGATGTTCTGCAAAATCAGGGACAGTTGCTAGAGATAAAGCAAAAATATGAGGAGAATCAGAGATTATTCTGGAAAATTGGGGACAGCTGCTAAAATACCTTATAGAATGGGTGACCTGTAGATTGCACCCTGATTGGAGAATGAACGCTCTCCAACAGGGTATTTATCTACAGGGAATACTGCTGAAAAATGAGTCTGTCACTTTATGGCACCATATTAAGCTGCCTTGGTGCTTGGTGTTCGGACTGAAAAAATCTAACATCCAGCACTATTTTTGTTTGTTAAGCAGTGCTTTTGTTGTTTAGTGTAAAATAAAAAAGAATAAAAAAATGTAAATAAAGCACGTGTGTGTGTGTGTGAGAGAGATAGTATGCATGTGTGAGAACAAGAGAGAGAGACATTGAGCAAAACAGAAAAAAAGTGTGTGCGTGTTTATTTATGTCTGCATGTGTGAGTGAATGCATGCATGAAAGTGTGCGTGTGTGTGTGTGTGTGTGTGTGTGTGTGTGTGTGTGTGTGTGTGAGAGAGTGAGAGAGACAAAGAGAGAGTAAAGAGTGAGAGCGAAGATCAGAGATGACTGCAAACTAGGAGCCATAATTGAAACTCCTAACAATGTGGACATCCTACAAAAGGGCCTCACTGAGACAGATGCCTGGTGACAAAGCCATGGCCTCAAGCTCAATTCCAAAACGTGCATTGTCATCCCCTTTGGTAAAAACTCTGTACCCATAAGCTACCACATAGGTGGTAGTCTACTTAACACCAAAAGTGTGATAAGAGACCTTGGGACACAGGTGGACAGTAGTCTCTCCTTTGATAATCACATTGCCGCAGTAGTCAGGAAATCCTTCTACGTGGCACACCTCATCACAAAAGGTTTCTCATTCCGGAAAAAAGAGGTCATTGTTCCCCTCTACTCATCACTCATTAGACCCATTATAGAGTACAGCGCCCATTTTGGTATGTACCTCACAAGACATCTACAACTGGAAAGGCCGCAGAAATACCTCACAAAGAGGATTACCGGCTTCAAACAGATGTCCTACACAGACCGTCTCAAAAAACTCCAGCTTTACTCCATCGCATATCATCTACTCAGAGGCAATCTCTGCCTAACATACAAAGCTATGTCAAACGCAGAGCTGTTGGACATGCTCCACTTAAAGAAATCCCAATCCCTCCGAGCTACACGTTCTAGGGACCTAAACCTTGTCACTACAATAAACAGAACATGCTGGAGGGATAGATTCCTGTCCCAGAGACTTCCCATACTCTGGAACAAACTACGTATCTATATCAAACAAAGTTCCTCATTAGCACTCTTCAAGAAAAATCTTGATGATTGTATGGGAACTAGGAAATTCACCCCGGGAATCACCTCTGTGGCTCTGCTTTGCAGAGGCACAGGAAAATCATTTTCTTGAGTACCTTTTTGGCTAGGCTTGTACAGGCCCTAGGGCTGATAGCCCAGTACCTACCTATGAACCACTGGCAGCAGCAGTAAAGGGGTTTGTATACCTCTGGACCTTTCAGCTGAAGAAATCTAAATAAAGCCTGAAATAAAGGGGGAACAAAGTCTCAAAAACAGGAACACATTTGATTATTGGTCCTATAAAATGACAAACTTTTAAATAAAAGGATTTTGCGTTAGCATAAATTTTCTGAAGGAAATTAAAGTCTGAAACACAAATGTATGTCATTATTTAGTAACTTCCATCTCCAGTGATCGGCAAGTTGGCAACAATACCTGGATATTTTTTAAGTGTTATATTTTGGATGTAAAACGCTTCCTCCAACACCATTAATATATACTACATGTTTGAAACCTTCGACAGTAGGAACTATTTTACATCAAAAAAATTATAAAAATAATATAGTAATAATAAAAATGGAAAACAACAACTTTACAGACAGCCCATTCACTAAGTGCAATAATGCCCTCCGGGGTGTGTTATTGTGGAAATAATGCCCTTCCAGAGGTATAGAAGCCCTTGGGCCACAGAACACCCCCTGGACGGTCCTTATTTCTACAATAACACACACCCTGTGGTTATTATTGCTTGGTTGCTATGCATTTTCAAGTGCCTCTGATCGTTTAACCTGGAACTAGTAATGTACGATGTTAACCACCAGGGGGCGTAAAGCAAACGCTTCAAACTTGCAAATAGTGGCGCTTGCGTTATTAGCTGTAGCCTGTGTCGTTGTTTATTTGACCTTTCACTTTTGATCCAGTCATATATTGAAGTTGCTTGGGGAATTGTAAAAATAATAATTTAGCTTATTCTGCGATAAAGCTCTTTGCAATTACGTTTATTTTAAAGAGTATTCATTTTGGTGAAAAAGCTTTTTGCACCGAGAGACAGTATGGGGGTTACTTGGTGAGTATTTTGTTTGAAGTACTATTTCAAAGGATGACTTAAAGTTTGGCTTCTAAGTTTGTTTATATTTTTCTTAAGTTAAAATGCAGTAGTTTAATATGCGTTTTATACATTGCATCTTGACCTTGCCGTCTTCTAGTCGTAGGTGTCTTACATAATTGCTAGGCTGTCTACGTTGTGCCATACCATATTGGTGAATGTTCTATTTTTTTTCTTTTGTGGTATTCACCGTTTATTTCCTTGTACTACATATGCAGTTAGCTTATTGGTTGTAAGATGCAAAATTGTTTTCTGTTACACTTTTTGTAGCTGAAGTATCATTTTAAAACACGTGTGGAATGAATGAACGGTACAGAATAAAGTAAGGGAGCGACAAGGTTGTAAAACATTTTAAAACTGTTAGATTCTTATAATGTTCATTGCTGAAAGAAACTATCTTGAATTTTAGTATTGGTTCCTTGTAGTTACTAATATCAAGTCCTTTGCGTTGTTTCTGAATAGCTCTGTTTATCCCGGAAGATTGATATTTCAAGTCTGTGTGTTTTGGGAGGGTGTGCCTCCAGACGCACCCCAACCTAGTAGTGTAAACTTTCTCCGTGGGCCCTTGGGGAAGAGGAGCCAAGTTAAGCAAGTCTTAATGTTGGTACTTCAAATAGCATCAGTAAATAGATATTACTGTTTGTAGTTCCCTTAGTCATTACAAGTAACCGGTGATTATTTAAATGAGTTCTACTTAGCAATAAGTTGGGGTTGACATCTGTAGTGACACTGCGCCCCCTCCGCCACAAGCCCTTAGTTGCCTTCAGTCTGCATGGATCCTGAATCCCTTTTAGTTCAAGTTGCCACTGTATGACACACACACACACACACACACACACACACACACACACACACACACACACACACTACCAGTAGCTGGCAAAGCAGATGATGTAACAGAAAGCAGATAAAAGGCAAAACCTGTACGAGGCTTGGTCTAATCTAAGCATGACCCCCCCCCCCCCCCCAACTGCACATTTCATTTAACTTCTGCATCTTTTAAGTTCCACTGGACTGAGCTAGATAACTTCTTTGCGTCCACACAGTTGGATGGCTTTCTCATCTGGGAGGGAGCCATACCTCTCTGGACCAGGAGAGAATCCTATGGGGCCCATTTGCTCTGTTGCCTGGATTGCTTTATCAGCCCACTCTTTCATGAGGAGTACAGGTAAGGCGCACACCAGTTTGATAATGCTTTGGAGCAGCCAACCTATTCCTTTATAGGTTCATGGGTAGGTACTAGGCTATTGGCCCTAGGGCCTATATAAGCCTAGCCAAAAAATGTACCCTGGCTTTTGCCACCCAAGAAAATTATTTTCCTGTGCCCTTGTCGAGCAGAGCTGCAGAAGTGATCCCTGGGATGAATTTCCCATCCAATCATCAAGATTTTTCTTGAATAGTGCCAATGAGGAGCTCTGTTTGACATGGATAGGTAGTCTGTTCCAGAGTATGGGGAGTCTCTGGGACACACATCTATCCCTCCAGCATGTTCTGTTTATTGTGGTGACAAGGTTTAGGTCCCTAGAAGCATGTAGCTCGGAGGGATTGGGATTTCTTTAAGTGGAGCATGTCCAACAGCTCTGGGTTTGGTATAGCTTTGTATGTTAGGCAGAGATTGCCCCTGAGTAGGCGATTGCTGCATTCACATCTCTCACAATAGCTCTTAAAGCTCCACCTTGTATTTTTACAATAGAAAGTATGCTTTTGCATGCAGATATCCTGCTTATGTACTTGCACAGTGGTAGCATGTACTTGAGAGGCCTGACTCCATGAGTGGAAAACCCACTACTCCTTTTAGCTGGCACCCAAATGGTGATTTGGAACCATCTGCTTCTGGGTTACCACCTGTCCATCTTTGCGAGGACAGTCCCTCTTTGGGCAGTTGTGTCCTGTGGAAAAAAACCCCTGAAAAATGGCAAATGTACAGAAATTTTAGGACAAAAATGTATCGTAAGTTTTCTTTAATACTTGCATAAAATGGTCATTTTGTATCTGGAACACCTGCATATTAAATGAAATAGCATAAGCAACTCAAATGTTACAAGAAAAAGCATTTGTTTTGGCAAAAAGTGAAGCTCTGTCCTTTTCACTTGCCATGGGTAGCTTTTGCCTTGCAAAATCTCACATTTCTGCAAAAATGTCCAACTTTGGGCCTTTGAAAAGGTGGCAACCCTAATCTACTTCATCTCAGGAAGAGTAAGCTGTTAGCAGTCACTCCCTGCCATCCTTCAGCACTTAAGTTCTTAGTCAGTGCTATATCCCCCCCCCCCCCCAAAGTCTTGCTTGGTCACCGTTCTGAGCCACAATGTCTTCTAGGCCATAAAGAATGTCTCATCTCAATCCACCATATAATTTCTTTCCCATCCCTCTTTCTGAAGATATGCAAGCAGACAAAGCCTTGTCATTCTTTTTTTTCCCCACTACACTGCAGCTCCAACAGGTAACTCTGCTGCTAGTCAAGCTTGAGTAACCTGGTTCATAGTCTGGACCTTGTAACTATTGACTCAAAGGAGGATATCCATTATGACCTCATGCAGTGTACCCATTTGGCACCAATAACGTTAACATAAATTCATATTTAACTGAACTTCATCACAAAATGCAGTAAACCAGTGGCCCATGGACAACTTTTAGCTATGACCTGTATCACAGCGATGTACACAATTCATTGAAATTTTGTTGTACGTTTAAAAAAAAAAAGTCATCTAACTAAAGTAAGTTTGTATTGATGAAATATAGTAGTTTATTTGCATACAGTTGGGTAATGCATACAAAAGCTCAATTACCAATATTCTATGTAATCAAAAAAAGCTGTGGTTATTCTATACCTGTGATGTTTTGTATACTGATTAGTTCTGTCAGATTTCCATGAAAATATACAAAGTGAACTTCAAAGTACATCTAAGTAATTTGTATATTGTATGTACTGCACTGTATGCAGTCATACTTGAAATGTGAGTGATATGAATGCAGCAAAGGATCCATGCCTGGTAATTATATTGACAACACATCCTTAAGCGTTAACCCAGTCGTCAGACTTAGGACACACACGGATAATAATTTAGCCTTTTGACCATTACGGTATCTACAGTAGTGAGGAAATCATTCTATGTTGTGCAATTTATAAACAAAGTAATGGCATCTAGATCCAAGGAAGTCATTGTTCCACTGTATTTAACACTCGGCACTATCAAGGAGTACAGTGATCCCTTTGGTATGTACTTAACCAGGCATATCCAACAATTTGAACATCAACAGAGGTTCCTCATTAAACGAATACAGTATTACTATGGATCTCATAAACAAGGACATAAGCAATCTCCAAGTACTTGACCCTACCCAATTCGGATTCGTCAGGGGCAAATCTGGTCTATTTTACCTGGTTGACTTCTTTGAAACTGTCACGAAGACCCTATGAGGGAAAGTCAGCACACACAGCTTACCTTGACTTGGCCAAGGACTTTTGACACAATCCCCCACTCAGGCATCATTAGAACGTTAACACAACGTGGTGTAAATCCCTATCTCGTATCCCTATCTCATCAGTTGGGTGGCCAACTGGCTCACGGATAGGACCCACAAGGTCAAAATAGGTGCCACCACCTCTGACAGCAGACCTGTTACTAGTGGTCCCCAGGGATCTGTCCTTGGACCCCATACTGTTTGGCATCTACCTCTGAGGCCCAGGCAAAGACGAAGGGTCTGTGACTGACCAGGTTTGCGGATTACTGTAAGTTGGATGCTGTCATTGACTCCCCAAATTATGGTAACCTACTGCAAGAGGGTCTCGCAGCTACAAATAACTGGTGCTAAAGTCATGGCCTTAAGTTAAACGCAAAAAAAATGTATTATCATACCATTCAGCAAAAACACGGCCCCCCTACTGATACCACATCAACGGCAACCCTCTAAGCACACAACCTGTGGTGAGAGACCTGGGTACTCAGGTTGACAACAATCTCACATTCGACCATCATGTGGTGGCAGTGGTCAGAATAGCCTTTTACTTGGTTCATCTCATAAGTAAAGTGTTGCATCTAGAAAAAAGGTTACCACTCTGTACTCCTCCCTCATTAGGCCTATAATTGAATATAATGCCCCATTTGGTGTGTACCTCTCCAAACACCTGCACCAACTGGAAAGGCCACAGAAATGCCTCGCAGAGAATCCATGGCTTCCAAAATCTGTCCTATGAGGACAGGCTCAAATCGTTTTCACTCTACTTGGTATCATGCAGATTGCTCAGAGGTGATCTGTGTCTCGCCTGCAAGGCAATGTCAGACCCTGCCCTACTAGAGATGCTCCATATCAGTAAGTCTGCTTCCTCGCACATTACCCGCTCTGCAAGCCTAAAGCTAAAATGCGACATTAATAAAACTTGCTGGAGAGACAGTTTTGTCTCCCATAGGCTGAACTGTGTCTGGAATAGACTTCCTGTACATGTCAAACTGCCTACCTTGATGAGTGGATGATAAACCACAAATTTGTCCCAGGGGTTCCACCTTTGTCCCTCATTGACAGGGGCAACAGGTGCTGACTGTGGGTTCTTTTTTTTGGGGATAAACTCTTGGCTAGGCTTGTAAGGGTCCCAGGGCCATTAGCCTACTAACCTCCTATGATAAATAACATGTCTTGTGTGAATTGCCTCAAGGCCCTATCCATGTATTCTGTCTCCTACAAGCTGTTGAAGGAAGGTCTATGCTTTGTATACAAGGCATTGTCTAACCCCACTCTAGACCTGCATATCCACAAAACGGCACTGGAATTATCCGATCTAAAGACTTAACCTTACATGTGTTAGAAATAGAACCTGCTGGAGAGAAGTATGTGTCCCATATATTGCCCCTTTTCTGGAACAGGCTCTCCATGTGAAGCAGAGTTCTTTCCTAATCTGGTTCAAGTGTAATGTAGATAACTGGATGGGGAACAGGAAATTCATCCCTGGTTTTGCACCTGTTTCTGTAACTGACACAGGTAGCTTGTAAATGGTTAATCTCACATTTCCCTGCTTGTAAATGTTTCACCTCCCAAGCCCCTGCTTACACTTATCAAAGGTACCAGAACTTATCAGAGATTTGGGATGCATGGCTGGGCTTAAAAAGGCCCTTGTGATCATTAGTCTAAAAAACACCTGTGAACCTGTAAGAGGTATGAATGGATTGTACGTGAGCAAGGCTGTCCAGATTCTCTGTCCTCTCTTGAAAGAGAGACATATTTTTACTAAGTCACAAAGTACCCAGCCTGCTTCTGGGCTGAGGAATAATAAGGTTCATTAAGTTCATAGGTTAGTAGTAGGCAAACTGCACTTGCTGGTCATTTTAAGCTTAGCCAGTTCCCCCCATGTAAGAACTGAGCCCTGCACCCTGTGTTTGCAAGGTAAACACCTTGACCATTATGGCAACCTATTTCTACTAGATTGAGGTGATTGGGTGTTTTTGCTGCAGATGCTGAATTGTACACCACCAAAATGTGTCATTATGTTAACTGCACAGATGCAGGTGTTCTTGTGGAAATGAGCACAGGGCAAATCCCAGAAACAAGGCCCTATGATGGAAGTGTAACATTAACAAACTGCATGATTTATCCAAGCCAATAACAGCAAAGCTCAATCTCTGCCTCAACATAAGCTTTGTACAACAACATTCATCCCCCTCCACAAGGGAGGATCATCCACTGATTTGAGCAGTTGCAGATCCATAAGTCTGACCAGTATCTCATATGAAGCCATGGAAAAGATGATCATGGAGTTCATGAGGACATAAACTTCCAAACACTATCCATCTCTGTTCAGATTTGACAAAGGCATGTTATACTTACTGAGCCTGGTGGACTTCTTTATCGCTTGTCTTGCTGACTCTTTCAAAGGTAAAACACTGCTCACCACCTACTTAAACCTAGCCAAGGCATTTGACACAATCCCCCACTTTGGTGTAGTAGAAAAGTTAAGCAGACTAGGAATAAGCTCCTATGTCACCCACTGGACCACCAGCTGCCTCAGTGATGAAATGCAAGAGATCAAAATAGGTGAAGCTACTTCCACAAAAAGACTAGTCACCAGAGGAGTCCCTTGGGGCTTGATGCTGAGATCTCCTATTTGGCATCTGCTTTTATGAAGTTAAAGCCAGTACTAAAGGACTCTGTCTGACTAAGTTTGCAGATACTGCAATTTGGGTTCACTTATAGAATCTCCAAATGATTGAACTATCCTGCAGGCAGGATTGTCCCAAACAAATAATTGCTGCCAAAATCATGGACTTTAGCGAATTGCTAAAAAAAAAAAAAAAAAAAAAAATACCATATCCTTTTGTAAGTTGGCTACCCTAGGGAACTGCCATGGGAACTTGTGTAGACGGCAACCTAAGTTTCAACCAATATGTGTCCACTGGTGAGGAAGTCCTTCTGTATTGCACTGCCTGTTAGCAAGAGGATTGCTTGTAGGTAGCTGGATGTCATTGTTCCCCTATTCAGGCCTCCTAAGGCAAGTCATTGAGAATAATGTACCCTTTTGAATGTATCTATCCAGACAAATGCAATAGCCGGAACACCCACAGGGCTACCTTTTTTAAAAAAAAAAAAAGATGCTTGGCTTAAGCAATTTACCATCCATAAACTGTCTCAATTATGTCACCATACTTTATCTTTAAGACTACTGAGAGGTGACCTGTGTCTGAAATACAAGGCATCCTCCAACCCAGCGTATCAGCAAATGAAACTGCATTAGAAATACTCTGCCTAGGGATCTAAACCTACTCTGCAACATCAAAAGAATGGTGTGGAGAGACTGTTGTATCTCGCATAGGATGCTACTGCTCTGGAACAGACTCCACATCAATGTAAAATTATGCTCATCCCCGCCCATATTCAAGCATAACTTGGATCTATGTTGTTTTTTTTAATTGTTTACTGGGAAAGTCCGACTAGGCCAGAAAGGCCCTTTTTCAGCGGAGGCCTGGGAATTATATAGAACTAAATAAAAGGAGTTATATAGAACTAAATAAAAAAAAACAAAAAAAAAAACCCACTGAAAACGTGATTCCATGCCATAGTGTAAAAACGTTACAGAAACATAGATACAAATACAAAATAGCCAACTTGGATACAAATACAAAATAGTACAGAATCTAAAAGCTGTGTTACTGAGAAGAAAAAAGAAAAATGACTTTACTCATTTGCAGTTGTGTACTAAGGCAGCCTTAATGTAGAGAGCATGATGGAAAGAATAAGTGGGAGTGTAGGAAGCTTGAGATAAAAGTCTGAGCCGTAAGAAGCATGTGTTAAGAGGGATTATTTTTTATGAGTCATGATTTCTGTAAGAAGTGAGGAGTAGAAGATGTTGGCACAAGCATTGAGTAGATGACTGGAGAGGAGTGAGGCGAGTGGTCATCCTAGGAAGGAGCAAGAGTATAGCCATTTATTTGTTGGGTAGTTTTTGAGCAGTGTTTTTTTTTTTTTTTTTTTTTTTTTTTTATTAATAGTGTTTACAATTTGTTGTGGAAATGGCATTCCAGATCTTGGATATTTTGCATGAGAAATGGGATTCGCTGCCAAAGCTGTTAAGTTATTACCAAAAACTACAAAAGTCATCAGAGAACCTTTCGTTCTATTGCTGTACTAGGTTTTTGAGAGCTAGGCAGTAGATAAGCTAACTATTGCCCACTCCGTTAAGTGGAAGAGGTTAGTAATTTCAAACCAGTTTAGCTCTTGTAGTGCAGAGGAGTGACTAGTTCTGTTTTGTTTATGGGAAGATTTAGCTATTTTGTTACAGCAGGCCTTGAGTTTATTTAGGTCAATTTGGTGTGTGTGTTTTTATTTATTTATTTTTTAGTAAAGATGGGAGGTGTATAGTATGGTGGAGAGGAGATGTGTTCTTGCTATGGTCTGCCTGCTGGTATTGGTGAGGAAGGGTTTTGCTCTATAGAGAGTACCAAGTTTAATATGCATCTTTGTAATGGTTAAAGCCAATTTTTTTGGTGAATTATCTATTGTTACCCCAAGAAGTTTTGTTTGTTCTACTGGTTCTATTTTTGATCTTGTTAGATGAAAAGAGATTGAGTTACTTGTGATTTGCCGCCTTAAAGAACATCTGTTTTTGTTTGGGTTGAGTATTAGCTGATTAGTTTGTGGCAGAGCATATAAGGGTGGTGTCATCAGCGTATTGAATAATAGTAGCATTGTTGGTAGCAGTAGATTGTGAATATGGAGAAAAGTAGTGGACTGAGTAGTGACCCTTGAGGGACACCCTCTGACAAGAAGGGGAGAGTGTGTGTTACCACTCAACCACTTGCTGGCGGTCAGGTAGCTATGGAACCATGCTAATGCTGTTTGGGAGAAGTTTATGGATGTTAGTTCATTTAGCAGTTTTTGATGCGACACAGTGACAAAGGCTTTTGACATCATCAAGAAAGATGGATGAAAGTAACAGGCTGTTTTTAAGCTCATTGATCTTATTGGTGAAGCAAATTAAGGCTGTTGTGGTGCTATGCTTTAGTCTAAAATTGAGCTGAATTTGAGAGAAAGTTGTTCCTTAATAGGTGGTCTAGGAGTTGCTTATGAAATGCATTTTTCGGGGATTTTTGCAAATGGGGGTAGAATGGCTATGGGATGGTAATTTAACTCTGAGGGGTCCAACTTTATGCAGAGGTATGATGTGAGATTTTCCATAGTTTATGTATGTATGTGTATATATATGTGTGTGTGTGTGTGTGTGTGTGTTTATATATATATATATATATATATATATATTTTTTTTTTTTTTTTTTTAAGGAGTAGCCTTATGGCTTGTTAGTGAATGAGTTGAAGTTTGGGAGGGTGCATAAGGATAGTGTTCTGGAGAGTTGTTGTGGTGTACTACAGATAGTATTGAGTTTATGTGGTGTACTACAGATAGTATTGAGTTTATGAAGTGGGAGTGATGACTGGGATCTGTGAATGGCAAATAAGAAATTTACCCTATGGTTGCCCCCTTCTGTATGAATGGACAGTGGCAGCTCACACTTGAGACCTTGTAAATATGTATGGTGGTATTCTCATTGTTATCACAGTAACTAATATGTATTGTGTTCATGAAGCAGTAGTGTACTCAACACCATATGGGTTGGGGAAATTAGGATGTTTAAAAAGGCTTGCAAGGGTGGATAGCCTAGTACTAACCTATGAAATGTAGTTCACTAGTAGGCAAGGGAAAGGTGTGAGCCATTGTCAGAGAGCCATTCTCTTTATTGACAATTTTTAATCACATCTGATAATTCCTTCCTGTGTTGGTATCTCACAAGAATGAGCCTGGTAAAATAAAATTCGATCTCCCTGTGCTGTCACTTGGCTATCCAGTGAAAGAGTGGAGTTCTGAATTTCTGAGTTAGCTAAGCTGGTTTAGATTGCAGCCACATGCGAGGTATTCTTCTGTGCTTCTGAAGATCTGTTTGCACATATTCTTGGAAAAGCGGAACTTGTAGGTTCATGGCTGATGCCCAGTAATGGCTGGGAATGAGGTCCCAAAGTGGCAAACTAGATATGCTGTATAGTGTCATCCTTACTAGTGGTTATTCAAGCTTTGCAACTCTGTCGTATGCAGTGATGTGTAAGAATATTGTTCACTTCCTCACTTAGTATTCAAACATTTGTTATGCTTTCTGCCATTTTCTATAGCAGCATTTCAGCAAGAATTCACCCAGTTTTGGCAGTGTTAATGTACTGCCTTATGGGATGATGGTGTGCTCTCAACTGTTTCATCTTTTCCCTTCTAGCTGGCCCTTCCAGTGGCCCAGACTGTGCCAGACCAGAATCACTTGGCAGAAGGATGCCCTGATTCTCTAACAAGCCAGATGCAGTTTTACCTTTTAGTAATAGAAGTCTGGGTGTAATGAATGCTCTACGTGTTATAGTTCTGGTTATTGCAGAGGTATAATAGAAGGTACTAGAAATTGTAAACTTTTTTTTTTTTTTTTTTTTTTCTAACTTGGAATACATCATAAAAATGTGAAGAGCAATAGCAAGGCTTCTAGCTTAGAGGAATGGTATCTGGGTAGTGAGGCACCTCTGAAAAACTGCATACAGTTATAGTGACTGTGCAGAGAAGAGTAGAGTATGGGGATGGTGGTATGCAGAAGGGTAACGGTAGTGATTCGACTTGAGTGAAAAGACTTGTGTGTACACTGGAACAAGGAATGGAAAATGAAGAAATATTCTCAATACATATAACCCGAGGACTGAAACTGAGCATATTGTTTTTCTTTGTGAAAGAAATCATTACATAAATAAGTTTGTTTGTTTTTATTTATTTATTTATTTATTTATTGACATTTGATTCCTAGGAAAGTCCAACTGGGTAGGTGCCCATTTTCAGCAGGGACCCAGGAAAAAACAGTGAAGTGTTTTATAAAGATATTTTAAGAACAAAAATTTTTACAATCTTCAAAAATAATGCAAAAACATCTACAGCTGAAATTATACCATATTGGACCTAAATCGAAACTATTGGTTAAGAATAGGTACAGCCCACATGACAATGATTTAACATTTTGATATTTTAGTTATCTTAATTTTCTTTATAAAGGTAAGTTAGTATAATACAAACAGAAATTGGGATATGAAGTGAGAGGGAAAAAAAGGGGTTTGGCATATTTAGAAAGAGAGTTTGATAGATAAATTGAAGGAAAAGTAAAGGTGTAAGGTACAGATAGACAGTCGCTCATGTTTAGAGAGAGAATTTAAAAAGGGATGGAGCAAGAACAGAGCCACAGTGTGGTTAGGAAGTATTTCAGAATGGTTGGTTTTAAAGGATTGGGGGGGGGGGGGGTATTGACCTGATGGATAACAGGTACATAGTTCCAGCCCTTAGCAGCATGCTATGAGTACAGACCATGCACAGCAAATTTCATGGATTTGAGGACTGGGAGAAGTTTTTTGGTTATTGGATTGTAGTGACCAAGTAGAAGCATAGGTGTGTACAATGGTATTTAGTGCTGGGAAGGCAGGTGGATGCTGGATAATTTTATAAATGGTAAGAAGCTGTGCATATTCTAATTGGTTAGAACTACCCCATCAGTTGAGTTTTTTAGCTATACTGTGGTCAGTACTTCAAGGGGTATTTGCTGCAAATTTAGCCACTCTTACAGCATTGTGCAAGTGTTTGATTTTTGTGATGCCTGAAGGCTAGTAAGGATGGGTAGTGCCATACAGTAGTGAGGTCAGGATGTAAGTAGTGGTAAGTGTAGTTCTGGTTGTTTTTTTGGCTCTGTAAACCATTATTAGTTTTTGAGTTTTTAATGCAATTTTGTATATGTAGATCAGATTTAAGATTATCTGTAATAATAATTTGCTACGAGAAGGGACTTCAGTGGTTGTATTATAGGATCATAAGAGGTTACTTCGGCTAATGGCCCTGGGGGCCTTGCAAGCCTAGCCAAAAGTTTATCCCCAAAAAGAAACCTCAGTCAGCATCTTTCACCCCTGTCAATGAGGGACACGGGTGGAACCCCTAGGACAAATTTGTGGTTTCTCATCCAGGTTGAGCTTGGAGAGGGTCACTGAGGTACTCTGACGTGTATAGGAAGTCTATTTCAGAGGCGGGGCAGCCTCTGGGAGACCAACATTTCTCTCCAGCAGTTTTTGTTGATGTTGCATATTAGATTCAGGCCTTTTGGGCAGGTAATGCCTGAGGAGTTAGACTTGCGGATATGGAGCATCTCTAGTAGGGCAGGGTTCAAGATTGCCTTACCTCTGAGCAATTTGTACAATACCGAGTAGAGTGATGGTGATTTGAGCCTGTCCGCATAGGACAGGTGTTGGAGACCATGGATTCTCTGAGGTATTTTTGTGACCTTTCCAGCTGATGCAGATGTTTGGAGAGGTACATACCAGATGGGGCATTGTACTCCATTATTGGTCTAATAAGCGTATAGAGGTAATGACCTTTTTTTCTGGATGCAGTCCCTTTACTTATGAGATGAACCAAGTAAAAGGCTATTCTGACCGCTGCTGCTACATGATGGTTGACTGTGCGATTATCAGCCTGAGTACCCAGGTCTCTTACCACAGATTGTGTGCTTAGGGGGTTGCCATTGATGTGGTAATCCATGGGGGCTATGTTTTTGTCAAATGGTAGGATGATACTTTCTTTTTTTTTTTTTTTTTTTGCATTTAGCTTGAGGCCATGACTTTTCGCACCAGTCAGTTGCTGTGGGACCCTCTTGCAGTATGTTAACATAATTTTGGGGAGTCAATGACTGCACCCAACTTGCTGTCAGCTACAGGCCTTTTGTCTTTGCCTAGACCTCTTAGAAGTAGATGTCAAATGGTAGGGGTCTCAGGACAGGTCCCTGGGAAACTCCAATATTGACAGGTCTGCTATTGGAGGTGGAGGTGCCTGTTTTGACCTTGAGGCTCCTGTCAGTGAGCCAATTGGCCACCCACCTGATGAGATGGGGATTTATGCCAAGTTCTGTTAGCCTCTCGATGTCTGAGTGGGGGATTTGTGTTAAAGGCCTTGGCCAAGTCAAGGTAAGACTTACCCTCATCTAGGGCCTTGTTGACAGTCTCAAAGAAGTCAACCAGGTTCAACAGGCAAGATCTGCCCTTGACCGATCTGAGCGGTGTGGGGTAAAGTGCTTGGAGAGTGCCTGTGGCCTTGTTTGAGATTCATAAAACGCTCCATGGCTTTACAGATTAGACTTGCCAAGCTAATTGGGTGATGGTTTCCAGGGTCAGTAGTGGCACCACCTCTGTGCAAGGGGATGACAATGGCAGTTCTCCACTCTGCTGGAATGAAGCCTGTACTTAGGCTGTGGGTTGAATAGGGTGCTCAATAGTGAAACCAGTTCTTGCTGAAGATGATGCAGAATACAGCCTGGGATACTGTCTGGTCCCATGGAAGCTGTGTTATTTGCCTTTGATAGGACCTTTTAACACTTGATCTATGGAGGTGTGAGGTGCGGGACAAGTATCGGAGATGTCAAAAAGGCTTTTGGGGGAACAGGGGAGTGAAGTTAGCACTGCAGCTACATGCTAGCAGGTTGGTTAAGTCAACAGCACTGATCCTGTTAAGTACCAAATTG
>NC_056739.1:351199494-351206725 GCF_019279795.1 Protopterus annectens
TTCCTGTAATCACGGATGCACAGGTAAAAACTACACTCTCCAAAGCCAAGAACACAGCATCCATGGGACCCCTGACAACATCCCAGGCTGCGTTCTGCACGGATTGCAGAATGAAATGGCACCCCACCTAAGCGCCATGTTCAATCATAGCCTCACTTCAGGCTTTGTGCTCACTGAATAGTGCACAGTGACCGTTATCCCACTCCACAAAGGCGGAGCCACCACAGACCCCGGGACCTACTGCCCCATTAGCCTAACGAGCCTGGTCTGCACGGACATGGAATGTATCATCATGGAACTTATAAACTAAGACCTACACAAAATGTTGAGATAAATATTTTATTACAGAAATGCTTCCCAGAAAGGGGAAAAACTCTTTGCTAACAGGCATTTCAAGGATGAGAAGTAACAGTAGTAAAAGTACAAAAACAGCTGACAAAAAAGGTCACTAAACCTACTGCCACAAGGTTGAAAATTACATCACTCTAGCCCTGATTAACATGCTACACAATGCATACAGACTATAAATGCCAACATGCAAAGTACAGCTACTCAGCATTACACACTGCCTTGTAAGGGATACATTCTTGGTCAATTTCTGATGCATAGAAGCAGCCACTGCAATTAATTGTTGTACACCACCAAAGGAAAAACACACACTCCAACTTCTAATAGTCATCTGAAAAGCAAAGGGTAAACAGCCAACTAGCTCATATCAGAAACAAGAAAACACAAAACACTTAAGGCAAAATAAAATGTTCAACATTTAAATTTGTAGACTGGCATGTTATTACTGCAAGAGATCAAATTCTTCACCCTGCAGGTCAAGCCCATCTTTAGAACTGATGGCTATCTAAGTTTATCAAGTAAACTAAGAGCTACATACTGAAAAATGAAAAACTGTATAAAGACCATCTTCCAAAGCAGTAATCTACAACAAGTGTACAAATCGCATGCAAAACACACCTATCCTGAATTAAAAAAAAACTGGTACTGGGAGACGGCTCTCACCAGGGTCTTAGCACTTATTACTATTAATGAACGGAAACTGCCTCCCCATAAACAAATACTATTACCAAGTTACATTACACACCCAGATGTAGAACAGCTGTAACAATGAACAGAAGCCTACATTAGTCAAGTACTAGAAGAAAGAAATTAAATGAAAAAAGGATGAAAGTGTCATTTGGAGTACCATCTCACTGGTGACAATTTCCTCTTCTCCAAATGAAAATACACATTACATTCTTATACAGCTACCTTAAAAAATGATACTTCAATGGAATGTATTGTATTTTAGTTGTTCTGTAGTCAAGAGTACAGCATGGAGCCCAAAAAACTATTTGCAGACTTGGACCAGATGAAATACAAAGCATTACAGAGATTAAAGTTTACATCACATAGAATTACTCATTACTAACTGTTCAAAAGCAGTTGCAAGAAACCCAGATATAGCAGCACTGACAAATGAAGCTGCTATACCCAATGATTACAGTGTCTTACCTACAGTGAGACGGTAAAAAAAAAAATCAGGACAAATGTGATTAACTTTACAGCCATACTTTGATATTTAAATAAAAAATTTTTGCCATATTTTGGTATGCCACCAACACATGTAATTCTATATGAATTACAAAAGAAGGCACACTACAGGTGTAAACAGAGTGGCCCTTTAAAGAGTATAAATATGTCTACAAGGGTGGGAGGTTGGCAAAGTGGTTAAGGTGTCCCCTTATAGGTACAGGGTTTGATTCTCACATGGGATAATTGGCTGGGTTTAGAATGGCCCACAAAGAGAATTCCCTGGTATTAATTTATAAAAATATGATCCTTTGAACAACTTTACACATAGTAAATAAATAAAAAAATATACTGTCATCTGACCTGATTAAAGTTACAGCCATACTTGGATATTTAAATAACTTTTAGCCATATTTTGGTATGCCACCAACGCATGTAATTCCATATGATTTACAAAAGGAGGCAATTCTGGGAACACTACAGGTGTGTAAAAGAGCACTTTTGGTTACCATCAAGACTACGACAGTACTAATTTCACAAAGTCTAATCGTACTTGGACCTAGGAATGGGGTCCAATCCCATCATGGTATTAGAAACCCAAAAGACTTAATAAAACTAGAAAGCATATACTGTGAAACAGTACTTCTTTTACATGTTCTAGTTCAACTGCAAGGTTCTGTTAATAAAACAGAAACAGTAGCAGCTGCCTGTTAAGAGTTTAAACCATTAGGCCCATGCACTGGAACTTTTTCAAATCCAGCTTGGAATAAGAATAATAGGTCTCCTGTATTTGCCAAATACTAAAGTGGAACATGTAGCAAAACCACAAGTTTAACAGACAGCAACAGGTGAAGCCAATATTTATTCTAAATTACATGGAAAACTTACATCCAGTACAAAGTAGCCATTACAGAAAACCAGAATACAGTCTCTCACATAGAAAATCATGATGACCTGGTCAAGAGCACTAGAGTGATGATCATCACCAGCCACGCAATTAAAAGCTGGTACAGTACTTCTGATGGAAGCAGTACATTTTAACTCGCGCTAAAACAGCCATTTCTAAAGATGAAATCGCTTAAAGTCCAAACACCTCACATATGCATGCCGAAAATCCCTAATTTTCTGAGATGCAGCAGGCTTCAAAATGGACACAAGTAACACTTAAGCAGTTATAGTAAAAGGACATTTTAAACTTCAGTCACATCACCCTCAACTGTGATTAATACATGCTATAAAGTTGGGTTAAAGCGAAAGGAAAGCAAACTGCAAATAAAAATGTCACGATCCTTCAACTGTTCTATTTCTCAGACGTTAGCTTCCCATAATTGTACAACAGGATGTAAGGGTTTTTCCTTCTATGCCACCTAATCAAAACAATGTGAAAAAGCTTTCAACCTGATAAAGACGAAAACAAGATAAAAAGAAGGAACGTGTGTGATGTGTCCAAGAAACATCCCATACTTTGATCTGCAAGCTATTGCAGCTTAGTAAGAGACTATGATTGCTACTTAAGTTCCTCTGCCTTCACTACAACACTATACAAGTGAGTGCATCAGTATTTTGCACAATAGGACAGTTAAGGCGAACATACCTGAAAAAAGAGAAGAAGCCTTTGACTTTGTAGCACAACAGTAGCTCCTCACGAAAACAGGTTAGTGCTCCCTCAAAAAATAGATGCGTCCTGCAACAAAGCTGAATGGAATAGTTCCCAAAGATGCATAGCATTGCCTTTTTATTGGCTGTTGAAGCCCAACCTGCTGCATAGGTAATTGATGGGGCATTTTCTGGCAGAAAGGACTGAAGGATGGTGGTTTGTGGGCGATCCTTGGGCAGAAACAGGGAAAAGTGGAAAATAATGAAGTGTTATCACAGAGCCGTTCCTGCACCCAGCTCTGCATGAGTATTATTTTCTTTAAAATGGCTCACAGTACCAGAGTTGTAGAATTGGGCGATAACAGAAACATTGGAAATAATAATGTACTGTAGGATTGGTCAAATTAACATTGTTATATTCAAAAGACAGGGAAGAAAAACATTTCAGAAAGGAGGAAATAAGCACAGAGACACACAGTGGTCCATTAATAAAAAAAAGCAATGTATTTGACATATACCAAGTCTCCACTGTAAGAAGTGAATTAAGTAAAATAAAGGAAGAGTTAAATATTTGCATTGCAACACTGTGGGTGATTATTTTCAGCTATTATCCAGTAGTCAGTCTAAATGCATCTAATAACTTACTTCTGCGTGTTGGCAATGCAGCCACTAGACTGGGAACTAAGTGTTTATGTATAGCCATTGTAGATCAGACTTCGAAGCAAAGTTGGGGAGCAAGCTTGGTGCCTGATTTTAAGAAAAGGCTGGTTACTTTTATTTCAGTGTCCACTGTATGCAGCAACTGAAAATAAAATGCACTTTTCTACAGTATGTACTTAACAGTATAATGTATTCCTGATTTGCAAAGCTCAGCTAATTGGTGGTGTTGCTTTGCTGTTGGTGGTTATCAAGTTTATTTTCATAATATAAATGGCTTAATTTTCCATTCCCAAGGAAGGGAAAGATGCAGTTCTCTATGATTGACAGCACAGTCATAGTAGTGAATTTGAGATGGATTAGCCCCATGATCTTAATGGATGTGAAGTAAAAAAAAGGAGCTACAGGTATCCTGATATTTATTTTTCCTTGGTATAAATACTTTCTGATGTGATGGACAAGATGATATAAAATCAAGGAAGACAAATCTGTAAAGGAAATATAAGATTTCATTCTGCCCCGACATGGTGTGTGCTGAGAAAGCTGACTAGAAATGACACAAAGGGGGGGAAGCTGTGCTTTAATATGCCAAAGTATGGGATTATTCTCCCAGGGAGGGGAAATACTATCTGGGGAAAGGGAATGTGCTGTGTGTGTAATAAATTTAGGACTACTTGAGACTCTTGAGTCTGTTAGCCCTATCTTTGGACTTTGAACCATTTATTTTAAACAAAATTAGTGCGCTATCCTTAAGAAGCAGATATGAAATGCTTATTTTAAGAGTAGACTGTCACAAAACACTAGACTTTTGTTTTTAGGATCATGCATATAATGCATCATTTTTGTTTCTGACCTGTATAGCAGGTAAGTCACAGTATGCAAGATTTAAAGGGCAGATAGTGTGCACAGAACAGGCTACAGCTTATCGCTTTGTGTGTTTTATTTTTTAATAGTGTTTCCCAGATGCCAGTCATGGAAGGGAAGAACATCCAACAGACAGTTGACATTTTGGGAAAGCAGCTGGAACAGCTGGGAGCAGTGAAGCAGGGAACCTTTTCTGTAGACTGTGAGACATACCACACTGCAACTGCAGCAGGAATGGGAAACCAAGGTCAGAAGTTCAGTGTGTACTTACTGCCATTTACTTGGGTGTTCTGCTACCTCCTTGTCTCCTCACCACCTCCTGATAATCTTGCTGATTAGATTTTCCTCTTGTTCTTATCTACACCTTCACTAAGTGAAGTCTGTGTATATAGGCAACATAATACGTTTGTTTATAAGGAAATCTGTTTGGTAGCTGTGATGCTCTGTCTTGCATGTGAGAACTGGTCCAAGCTGGCATATCCACATTGAGAGATGCTATCTTTGCTGGGAGTCCAGGTTGGAGGACTCCTGACTTAAGATGACTACTTGGTTACTGCTGCATGCTGTATAACAAATACCAAGGTGAAAGGTACCAGCTTCGAAGCACTTGCGTCTGTTAGATACTTGATATAAAATCGCAATTAAAAAAAATCCTTGGAACAATAGGTAACTTAAGGATGCAGAATGATAAAGCCCTGAACTCAACCCTTATGAACCAAAAATCCAGCTAGTAACCCTGTGTTTGGAATAGCCATTTTGGAAGGGTAGAATTAAGTGGCCAATAGTGCAGGGAACAGAGGAGTGAGTTGGTCTGTGGCAGTACTGACACCTGGTGGAGTCTAGGTGCAAAAACACAGTATATGGTTTTTAACATGCACTTGGCTCTGACAGGGTGTGCAAAGTATTGCACACACATGATGGAATCTGAGCATACATGCAAACACTCATGACTCAGTGGTGTACACATTAAGCCATCATTAGGATCTGCCTGGATGATGGCCTCTCTGCTGACCAGCTTTCTCCCTCACCAGTGACCATATAGTCATGGGAAAGGAAATAATGGGACACCTCTGTTGTAAGGTGGGGGGGGTTATCTGCTACGGAAATGGCCATTCCCACAGCAATGAGGTAGGCAAGGACAGTCCACTGTGCATCTGTTTTTTATGCTCAGCTATATAATTGCTTGATGAAGAGATGCTTTCCTATTAGCTTGATCTGCGGAGGTCTGCCTCCTCCTCCAAGACAATACTTCCCCTTCCATTCTGCCCACTACCACCACCTTTTTTTTTTCTGCTAAGACCTTTTCCATCACTTAACCTTGCTAGTCACAAGCCTCTCCCTCCCCTCAACATGTCTGCCTTTATATGTATTTGTGTGTGTGTATATGTATATGTATATGTATACAGAAGGTACGGCTTAAAACAAATTCAAAGTCCAAAAAATCCAACAGATCCAGTTATAAAGAAGAAAGGATGCAACTCCAACTCCAATTAACATAGAACAGAGTTTATTCAGAAACGTGAGCGCTTTAGCGGAGAACCTTGTTATGGTGGCATGGGAGAAGGTCATGTTGACCTGTTCTAACATTGTGTTCTTCAGACGCTTTGTTGATTACCTCTTCCTCCTTTGGCATGGCACTAGTGCCTCTTTGAACATGTTTTTTCAACATTTAAATTCCTTACAAGGGTTTCTTAAGTTCACTATGGATTATTCAGCTGAGAAGATCAATTATTTGGATGTTACCATTTATATGGATAATGATACTTTTAAGACAAAGGTATTTAGGAAACCATGCTATAAAGCATAATTTTTTGCCTGCAGATAGCATGCACCATCCTAGGACTTTTAAGAAAATTGTCAAGGGCCAGGCCCTTAGGATGTCTCGTCTTTGTTCTGAAGATGATTCATTTCGGTGCGAATCGACAAACTTGAAAGGAACATTCTTGAATAGGGGTTATTGTCATGTTGAGTTAGATTCTGTTTGTGCAGATGTCAGTAGACTTAGGTCAGGTAGAGGCAGACCGTATTTCTCCAATCATAGACCATGCCAACTTTCTGAGACCACTGAACGGCATTCACAACTACCTTTGATTTTACCCTATGCTAAGAATATTCCCTTAGTCCAGAAGGTGATTCTGGACAATTGGAGTATACTCACTGTTGATATTGACACACACAATGTTGTAGGGAACTGCCCACGCTATGTGTTTAACAACATAAAGGATCTTAAACAACATTTGTTTTCTAACTTGCATAGGATTAATGACGTGAACATCTCATCCCCAAGACTATGGTACCAAGATGTGTCGGTCCTGCAAACAATGTGTTCACATATAGATACATCTAGGTTTTTCAGGAATCCCAATGATGGTAGGTTGTGGGACATTAGGTGTATCTCAGATTGTAATACCAGGAACTTGGTCTATGTAGCATGCTGTCAAACATGCTTTGCCTTCTATGTCGGGAAAATGGATCCCTCTGAGTGGATCAGGGACCACCTATACTGCTTTGCCAGATCAGAAACACATAGTGCCATAGCCAAGCATATGTTTTTGTTTGACAAACACATTTTTCTATTTCAAAATTTTTTCAA
>NC_056739.1:351207225-351229725 GCF_019279795.1 Protopterus annectens
GAGAAAAAAAAAAAGAGGATAGGTATTGGTTGATGTCCCTACTTCACTGGAGTGCTGGACCCACCACCCTTGGTTATTTCACTATTCGCAGATGTTCTTTGTGTTTCACTGTTGCAGTCATTACATTTGGTTAATCTACTGGCATGTTGCCCTCAGTCGGCCTGATTAAGAAAGTCTTGGGTCCTGCGTCGGCTGCTGTCCTTCCATGTCATCAGGGGTATAAAACATGCAACCGATGTCATTACATCATTCTTTCTTGCTGTGCAGTGCCTGAAGCAGAAGCACTTCCCAAGTGCCGGTCGGCTGACTCCTGAAATTTTCGTTTTCTAGTTTCAGAATTGACTTCTTCAACTTAAAGCTAAGTACCCCGTTGGGGAAACTTTTTCTTGCTCCTTACCGATGTCAGTAAAAGTTAATAATTGCATTACTTGTGGAAAGCAAATACCTCCAAGATTTTCATTTGTACTGTATTCCTTGCTTAGGCCTTGTCCACGACGTACCTTGCTGTCGGTTTTGTGCTTTATTTAATCAGCACACTATCCGTCATCGGTACATTTTTGCCTCCTAAATATTTCTGTTCTCTGTTTAATTATCCAGAAATGTCGGTTAGCCAGCCGACTACCGGAATTCCGAAAAAAACGCAAAGAAATAGAGACAGACCGTCGAGGTCCAAAACTGCCGACGACGCTTTTCCTAAGCCAGTCGCCAGTTTGCCGGTACTCTGGTGCTTTCGCAGCCCCTGATGCCCGCTAATTCTGACTCACTGGCCTCTACTGAGACCCATTCAGGGTCCGGTATGCCGCGAGATGCTTCACCTATGGAACCCGCGGATGTCTCTACCTTGGATGGGTCCAGAGCTGCTGTGCAGGCACCGGCTTCTGAGGGGGTATGCAGGCCTACAGACTTGCACATTAAACTGACTCCTTCTAAGAGGCCTAGGACTGAGTTTGACTATGAATCTTCAGATCAGGACTCTGTTTCTTCTAATTCTTTCAATGAACTGGATTTGTCCATACCTACTTATGAGGATTCTGATGCAGAGGATTCCATTCCCTCTGCTTCTCCCCCCTGAGGATTTTTCTTTTGGGGAAACTTTACATACCTTAAGGGAGCATTTCGAGAGTCAGGAATTTTCTGAATCTAAAAAGAGGCTTGGGGATTTCCTTTCTCTACTTCAGCATAGGCCTTTGGCTATACCTCATGGGCTAGATATTGTTGATGTTTGCGGAATCCAGTATGGCCCCTGATTCCCCTGCCTCCGGCTCCTAGTAAACCAGATCCTACAGGGTTCCTGAGTCGCACAAGTTCCTTTTCAAAAACCCTGTTTCAGATCCAGAAACCATGTCTCAGGGGCCCAAGGGCATTAAGGCTTCTACTGCTAAAAATCCTACCCCTTCTGATAAGAGACTCCAGGGTGCTGAATATATGGGGGTAAAAAGGTTTATACTTCTGCAAACTTGGCAATCGGGGCTTTAAGCTGCCAATTTCATATGTTAAAATATCAACAGTATATTATTGGACTGCTTAAACAGAAAATTATGTTTATTTCTGACTGTGGAAAATAGATTTACAGGATTTATTGCATTCTGCTGAACAAGTTGGAAAACATACTTTGCAGTGTAGTTTTGATTCATTAGAGGCCTCTTGCATGGCTGCTGTTACTGGGTCTGTACTGAGAAGGCATGCTTGGCTTGAGGAGCAATCTCTGCCTGATCATGTTAAAGCAAAATTGTTGGATGCTCCTTTAAATCAGGACCGCCTTTTTGGCAATAAGGCTGAAGAAGTTCTAAAAAAGATAGAAGATAAAGCTAAATCTATGCAAACGGTAAAAGATTTCTTACAAGTGCAACCTCCAAGATTTAGTAGGCACTGGCCTACTAAGAATTGGTCCTTTCCAGCTCCTTCCAGATCCTCTCAAGCCAAACTCAGACACCCCAAAAGCACCAGGTTTCAGTCCCAAGGGACTCTCAGAATTAAGCAATGGGGGGGGGGGGCTTCCACTTCCACTTCCAAATCTGGAAATAAGACACCCCCCTATGGTAAACAGTCTCAATGACGTTCCTTGCCGCCCCTTTGGGGGGAAAGATTGCTCTTCATGCACAAAACTGGGAACTAATAACCCAGGACAAATGGGTTTTAAATGTAGTGTCCCAGGGATACAGATTTCATTTCCACATGTTGCCAACAACAAACTGGTGGCCAGACCTGCCCCCAAATCAGTGGGCAGAGGCTCAGAAACAAGTACTTTCCCTCTTAAACATATGGGGGCTATTCAACTGGTACCAGAGGAGAAAAAGGGACAAGATTTCTATTCCAGGCTTTTCCTGGTACCAAGAAAAGACAAATCATGGCATCCAATTCGGGACCTGTCTACTCTAAACACCTTTCTGGACATTCCATAATTGAAGATGCTGACTCTTCACCAGTTACTTCCTATGCTAGGCAAAGATGCCTGGTTGGCAACTCTAGATTTATAAGAAGCTTACCTGCATATCCCAGTCAGGGAATCTTGCAGAAGATACATATGCTTCAAAGCAGGCTACTTGCATTATCAGTTCTCTGTACTGCCCTTTGGCTTGTCTACTGTGCCCAGGGTATTCACAAAGTGCCTGGCTCCAGTAAATGCATTTTGCAGGCAAAGAAATATTCAAATATATCCATACCTGGACGATTGTCTAATTCAGGCAGAAAACCAGGCCATACTTCTAAATCACCTGGCGTTTGTAAAAAGGGTTCTAACTTGTCTAGGGTACACCATAAACGAAAAGAAATCACAACTGGTACCCTCTCAACATTCCTGGGTGCAAGCTTGAATACAACTGCTCAGATGACTTTCCTCACGCCAGAAAAACAAATTCATTTGGTGATTTACTTCAAACAAGTGGCCACAAAATCCCTGTTATCTGCATGACAAATACTGCAAGCCTTGGGGTTCGTGGCCTTCTGCATTCTTCTAATTCCATATGCAAGACTGCATATGAGGAATCTTCAGTGGTACTTAGTCTATGGAGTCAACATTGTCACAGCCTGGAAACAATGATTCCTATCATACCTTGCCTACGCCTGGAGTTCCTATGGTGGGCAGAGGCATGCCACCAAAACAAGGGACTGCCATTCACACTACCCCCTGCCGCCCGAACCCTAACTACAGACTCATCAGCCTATGCGTGGGGGGGCTCACCTGGCAGGGAAGTGCATTCAGGGCAAATGGAACCCAAATCAAATGCACCTACATATCAATCAAAAAGAAATGTTAGCTGTACAGAATGCTCTGACAGCCTTCAAGGACTACATTCATCCAGGACAACTAATGGTAAAGACGGACAACACCACGGTTATGTGGTACGTCAACCAGTAGGGGGGTACACATT
The DNA here is from genome assembly GCF_019279795.1 of Protopterus annectens. Lineage (NCBI taxonomy): Eukaryota > Metazoa > Chordata > Ceratodontiformes > Protopteridae > Protopterus > Protopterus annectens. The sequence continues at coordinate 351,210,597 of NC_056739.1, forward strand.
CCTACCCCCTCTGCAGACTAGCCGTGGCATTGTGGAACATGGTCTTGAGCTACCAAGTGCAACTACAAGCACAATTCTTGCTAGGAAAACTGAATACACTGGCAGATGGACTAAGCAGAAATCTCATGGACCCACATGAGTGGGAACTGGAACCAGGGATTTTCAACATGTCGACAAGCAAATGGGGGAACCCAGACATAGATCTGTTTGCCTCCCCCCAGAGAACTACCAGTTGGACAAATTTTGCACAAGGGACTCCTCACAAAAAAGCCTGGAAAGTGGATGCTCTGTCCTTAACTGATCAGTCTGCGCCTTTCCCCCTCTGCCTCAATTCTCCAAAGTTCTGCTAAGTCAAACAGGACAAACCAAAAATAATTTTGATTGCTCCAGACTGGCCTCGCCAACACTGGTACCCACTCCTGCGCAGTGTCACAAATCTCCATGGCACCTGCCTCTGACACCTTCCTTGCTGTCTCAGCAGGAGAACCAAATTCTGCACCCTCAGCTCCCAACATTTAACCTTGCACCTTGGCTGATCACTTAAATTCAGCCTTAGCATCCCTCAGCAAACTTGTGATGGATGTCATGGAGGCGAGAAGACCTAGTACTAGAAATTTTATGCTGACAAATGGAAAAGATTCTGTGCCTTGAACCAATGTTTAGGGATGAGCACAGCAGCGCCCATTTTACATCAGATTTTACAATACTTAACTGAGATGCTTCACAAGGGCCTGTCTTTTTCCTCTCTTAAAATCTACGCTTCAGCTCACTACAACACAGAATCACCCCTCTTTTCTCATCCCCTGCTCAAGCAGCATCTCAGAGGGGCAAAGAACTTGAGACCACCCAGGAAAGCTCCTACCCCTGCCTGGGACCTTAACTTTGTTTTGGAAAAGCTCATTTTACCTCCTTTCGAGCCAGCTGCTACTGCAGACTTAAAATTTCTTTCTTGGAAAACAGCCTTCCTTTTAGTAATCACTTCAGCTAGAAGGATATCTGAATTACAGGCCCTTATGGCAGTGGAGCCTTTCATCATCTTTCATGCAGACAGGGTATCTCTGAGGACCAATCCATCCTTCATGCCCAAGGTGGTTTCCAGTGTGGCTCTTAACCAATCCATTCATTTGCCAACTTTTTACCCCAATCCACAGAACAAAGGGGAACGGATTCTGCATTCCTTGGACGTGCACAGACTATTTAGATTCTACTTGGACAGAAGTAAATTTAGAAGAAAATCTGAACAATTGCTAGTGTCATTTGCTGCTGGGGCAGAGGGGAAGGCTATTTCTAAACAAACAATTTCTAAATGGATAAGCCATTGCATTCATTTTGGCTATAAGCACCATGGAAAACATATCCCCAAGGGGATCAGACCTCATTCCACCAGGGCTGCATCTACTTCTGCAGCCTTTCTCAGAAGTGCTCCTACCAGGGATATTCTAGAAGCTGCTACCTGGAGTTCAGTGCATACTTTCACCAAGCATTATCATTTACCAATTTTCTCTAAATCCAGAGCTGGCTTTGCCACTGCTGTCTTGCAGGGCCTTATAGCTGATCCTAATGCTGTATAAATCCATCCTTCTAACCATAGCTTTGGGAATCTACCCAAATGTAATGACTGCAACAGTGAAACACTAAGAACATTAGTACAGTTGTGTACACTTAACATAAATGTAGATGTTCTAGTGTATTCACTGTTGCAGTCCTGGTTACCCTCCCTCAAGCCCCGTTATTCTCTTAGTATACCTCTATTTTCTTTTACTTTGCTTAAAAGCCTTTTTGGTGTATTTGCTTTTGGTTGGAGGTATATTTTTGTGTTTAATTTTATTTGCTCCCCATTTGGGGAGCACCTGACATCTGGGGCAAGAAAAACTGATGTAATGATGTCGGCTGCATGCTTTATACCCCTGACGACCTGACGTCATGGAAGAAGGGACAGCAACCAACGTAGGACCCAAGACTTTGTTAATCTGGCCGACTGAGGGCAACCTGCCAGCAGATTACCCAAATGTAATGACTGCAACAGTGAATACACTCTTAACAACTACATTTATGGTAAGTGTACACAACTGTACTTTTCTTGTGTTGTGCTGCTCCTGTAGACATTGGCAGGGCATTTGCGGTGACAATGCTGTACCATTCAGGGACCTTGTCGCACTGTATTGGAGCTATCCCAAACATGTCCCCTGTCCTCGGAAGAGAAGACCAAATTTTTCTGTCTGTGAAAATAATTTCTTATCTGTGGGGACTTCTTGTCCTGACCAGCTTGTGGTGGTGGCAGCAGCAGTTTTGAAGCAACCCCCCCCCTCCCCAAATCAAAGTCTCAGGTGATTCACCCTCTGAACAGGGAGTCAGTTTATGGATTACTTTGGAAAGTGTATATTCACATTTCTTGCACTTTATGTAAGGCACCGAATTAAGCTTGTATTCAGCAGTTTCAGGAGGATACTTTTCATAATGGCTTCTGTCCGTATGAAGGCATTGCCTTTTTCTGAGGAAATGTGCATTTGAGAATAGCTGGAGTTTATCTGCCTCTGGATAATTGGACATTGTTTTTCTTATTTTGTTTATGGCTGTAGGTACTTTTGTCTGAACTGTCTTAAGTTTCTGCAAGGATATTTGAAGTTCTTTTCTTCCTGTGGCTTGCAGTGGAAATTGCAAGCCCAGTTGAAGTCCTGGATGAACTGCGATTCTGCTTTGACACTTTTCTGCATTTTTTAGTCATTTTGGTGTTCCTCATATTACTTCTGGATAATTCCCAAGCATTTTTGTTGGATGCTCTGTGTGGAGCTGTAATTACCATTTCTGAGATGCTGAATCCTGTGTGTTGTGATTGTCCCCTTCCAGAAACTGCTCCCAGTGGATTTCCAGAGTCTAAGTTTTGCTGCCTAAGATTCAGTTTCTGTGGATTCCTGAGGATTTCAACACTTGCAGTTGTTTGAGATTTTACTATTTCTAATGCCTGAATGTGTTTAATGCTAGTCTCCATATGATTTACTGGTCATCTTTGCATTTCTGTGCATGTTATATTGTAATTATCTGAATCTAGATGTCTGGCTGCCTAGAAGGGGCACAGCCACTGCTCCTTGCTTCAAAGAAGAATGACCGTATCAAAAGTAGTGACAGCTTAAGTGAAGTGAGCTATAAGCATGTGGGGAAGTACTTTACGCATTACCCCAGCAAAAGACAGGGCAGTTGGTCAGCCTTATGGACAGACATTATGAAGTAACTCTCCTACCAGCTCTTGCTTCTTGGTCAAGGGCATAAATATCCGATCATCCTTTTTCAGTGATCAGCCAGCGAAGTGCTTTCATGGCATACTTAATGTTTGTTCCTGTTCGCTACAATAATATGATGACATACTAATTCAGATTAGCGATTGTGGCTACCTTAGGAATAAAAGCAAGAAGTGTAAAGTGCTTCCCCAATGCAAGGAGGAGTGGCTGAGCCCCTCTTAGGTAGGCAGCCACCAGCTTAACATTTCCCTGCAGAGCCTGCTAGTCTTAATTAAATTTAAAAGGGGAAAAAAAACTAACTTAGAAGCTAAAATATGGAGGGAGGCTAGAGAGAGTGTTGAATTACTATAAGCTAAAGGACAAGGTGGGAAATGTACTGTAGATGTCGGAGGTTACAGGCAACATGGGATTTCTAAAGGCAGCAATAATGTGGCAACAAATTGGAAAAGTGATAGGAGAAGTGAAAACTCATGTATGATTCAGGGACAGAGCATTAGCTAGCCTGCTGTTTGAATTATCTGAAAGTTATGGAAAGTGAAATTGGTTGCATTAGAAGCACAGCTGGATGTACAGGAGAAGAGCACCGGGAAGATTATTTTTTTATTTTATTTATTCTGGAGAGAGAGAGATGCTGACTGAGACTTTGAAAAGTGTTGACGAAAGAACATTCTACAAACATTACAGCCTCTTCTAACATTCCGCTGCACAGTCGATGGGATGCTTTCAGTGGAGAGAAGGGCCTGCAATTAAAGCTCTGTCAATGCAGGACTTGTATAGATTTCCTGTGTATACCACAAATGAATGGGTCCTGTGAGTCTCCATGAATGTAGGACTGGGTTACTATACAGGGCGGATAATTAAAATTGTGCTCAATTGATAGGATTGCAGTAAGAGAAACTTTTGAACTGGTGAGAGGTGAATTCTAAAAGTGGGCAGCCATTTGTTTTTGTTACCCAAAATACTTTGACCTCCCACAGTTGCATTAATATTTTCCTTTCCTTCTAAATGAAGTCCAGTAAAACTTTGGTAGAACTGATGCATGAGAGTTCACTCAACCTTTGACCAGCAAAAAAAAGAGGCCAGGAGTGTTGGAAACTAGCATTAGAGTGGGAGAAGAGAACACGGAGCACTCATGAAAGTGCATTCCCGTGTAGAAGAATGGAAGACATGAGGAAGAGAACAGGCTAGAGAAGAAGAGGAAGGCGTGAGCCAAGGCAAAAAATGATAAAAGCACAAGATAATGGTCAAAAAGTCCCCGAAGGAGCATGAGTCACTGTAGAAGGTCTCAGTTATCAGTGGAGTACGGTTGGGCCATCTGATCAGAACAGGATGAGGTTTTCCTCTTGGAAGAGAGCTGAAATGAACCGTGGGAAGCCATATCATGAGACTGTTGGAGGACAGTTTTGATTAGGATAAACAGGTGTACCTGTTATAAGAAAATGGGTCTGAATTCAGGAGAAAGACTGTCATTTTACTGACACAATAAAACGAGTTGAGAATGTGTGGGGGGTGATGGAAAATGCATGGGTACTTGGAAATCATAAAATGGCAAATGTGTTTCATATATTTTTTGTTTTAATTTTTTGGGATGTTTTTTTCTTCTTTTGAATCTTTTATGCTACTGATTTGCTAATACAGTATGAAAGATATGTAATTATCGGGAGGGCCTACTGACCAGAATGAGACTGCAGTTTCAGATTTTGTGATAAACGTGGTCAACCATAAACAGTTGAAGGAAATCTTTGTGAAGGCACATGTGAATAGGTGGTTTTAACAGGGGAAGAGTAAGGTTAAGCCAGAAAAATAAGCAAATGTGAAACTGAAGGTTTCAAAACGAGACGAGAAATTTCATCTAAAAGTTGAGGGGAGGGCACAACCAGTCAGTAGGGCGGGGGATGGATATGAGGAAGACACTCTGCACAAAAAAAGGGAGGTTGCTGGGGAGATGAACAGTAGAGAAGACTCATTCCACATAAGCAGGGGAGCAGGTTTCCAAATTTAGGAAAGGCATGGAATGAATGGTGGTCAAAACATAACATCTGAAGTAGGATTGTTCATTTGTCAGCAACCTGTGGGGTTACGGATCCGATATCGGATCCGAGCCGGCAACTTGTTTCAAGCTAATGGATCAGAGCTCCTAGCTCCTCCCTTCACCCATAATCCCCTGCTAACCCTCCATGACCTCAGATCTAGTTTGCCGTGCTTGTGATGGCTGGTTCCTTTTTGAGCTCTACAGATAAGTGGGGAAAAAGTTAACTTTTTCTAGTATTTTTCGTCAAGAATTTCTTTTTTAGTTTAAATTAATACTTGTAAAGTGTGTCTGAGTTAGGTTCCTTATTTTTTTAATTAATACCCTCCCTTCGCTGGTCGCTAGTGTGTGAGTGTTTGAGTGTCTTTTGGGGCCTGTGTGTGTGTGTAGTTTTTCTTTTTTAGTTTAAAAAAAAAAAAAAATGGCTGAGGCCCCAAAAGCCATATTTTCTAAATGTACCGAGTGTGGCCATAAGCTCTCCCCGGCTGATGGCCACACTTGGTGCGTTCGGTGCCTTGGGGTTCCCCCTGACCTTCTTTGGATCTATTAGTTTTTAGATATCCTTTGTTGGATATATATTGAGAGGCAAACTCTATCTGAGGTCATGGAGGGTTAGCAGGGGATTATGGGTGAAGGGAGGAGCTAGGAGCTCTGATCCATTAGCTTGAAACAAGTTGCCGGCTCGGATCCGATATCTGATCCATAACCCCCCAGGTTGCAGACAAATGAACTACCTACTCAGATGGAACGTTATGGTGAGTACATAACTTCTAATTAACTTTGTGGGGACATGTTTAATGACATTGAGACTGGAGTTGAGAACCTTTCAAACTACTGCTATGTAGGGAAAGCAAATTTGAAAGTAATGATCTATATCTTTATCTGTGTTGTAAGAAAGGGTCAGTGTGTAAAAGAGGGCATAACTTTGATGCGGAGGAGAATAGGACAGCGGTAGGTACTGCAGAGGAGCAACAACTTGCAAGGAATAATTGGCAACTTGTGTTGAGTATAGACTAATGCTGTGCCCAAGAATGGGTGTGGAGGAAAGTTTCTGCTCTGGTGGGCAAGGCAGGGACCAGCTGAGGACAGAGGCAGAGGGAGGAAAAAATGGTTATGGCGATGTCCTAACTTTTGTTTGGGGGGGGGGGGGGGATACCAAACCTGTCTTGAAACCAGAAATGCCAAATGTGAAAATACCAGTGACTTTTTTTTTTTTTTATTACAGGAAACAAAACTAAACCAGGGGAGGTGGACAGAATAGCTACCAACTAAAGAATTAAAACAAATGGAAGGGAAGTTAGTAAGCTGGAGAGACTGTAGAGGTGTAACATTATTAAAGAAAAGAATGGCAGTCAAGTAAGAAAGGATAGAGAAATATGTGGATGTGAAGTGATAAGTTGGGACATCGTCAAGGAATATTTGCCCCCCACAAAGATGGGAATAGATTTGAATTTTATTTTTAAGAAATGTGAGGAAAGTATATTACCTTATCGAAAGTGGATGATAGCAAATGCTTTTTGATCGACCCATAAATGTCGAATGCACTAAAGGAAGATTTGGAACAGCTGTCCCATTTTCGGGAGTTTGCCATTTTCTCCACTGTGGTGCAATCTCAGAGTTGGTGTTTTTAAGTGGGGGGTGTGGGGAGCGAAGCCCCCCATTTTGTTTGCAGAACAGTGACCCCCCCCCCCCTCTGGGAAACAAAATTGCTGTTCCGTGTCTTCGCTATTTAGTGCATTTGTTATTTAGGGGTCGATCAAAGAGCGTTTGCTCTTATCAGCTTTCGATTAGGTAATATAGACCCGTGAGGAAAAGGGTGGGCTAGAATCTGAATTTAAAGCAGTGTGTGTAGTGTGACATTGCAGGAGAAATAATAGAAAACATAGGTGAAAGGAGAGCAGAACAGAGCTGGAACTGAAGAAGGCAATGTAAAAAGTTGGCTGCATATTTATCCTGGCAAGAGAGGCAGGTTTGAGGGAGTTGCATTGTACACGTTTGCTAGGGAAGGCAGGCAAGTATGTTCAGTTGGTTTCTGGTAGATGGGCATCTCAAAAATAGCTTTAAGTTGACTTCCAAGATGGCTGCACACTGATGATCAGCTTAACTTCAACTCTGCCAGTGTGAAAAAAGAAAATGAGAGATGAGGGCTAGTAATTTTGACAGTTTTAGTAAAAATCAGTTACTGGCTAATAGGTACACTGCCAGCAAGGAAGAAACTGGAAGAACCTAAAAGAAAATTAACTAGAAAAGGTGAGGAGAAAATGCAGACAGGAAAGAGTCATCCACCTGTTCATCAAAAAGCAGTTAAAGTTCCAGCTTTGGCACAAGAGGTGGCTTCCAGTAATTTTAGAGTTAAATTTCAAATGCGCTCAGAACTGATTACAATAAATGAAACCTTGTTGAGGGAAGTATGTCAATTCAAAGGGTTGGGGAGAAAAGGAAGAAGCTTTAAACAGCTATTTATAAGAACTGATAAAGCTGCCAAAATAAGAGGTTCCAGTGAAGTAAATGCTGGCAGAGTGAGACTGCTCAAGGAAAGCTGTTTCAAAAAAACTGGAACAGTTGGATTTTATGCAGTACCAGAGAAACTGGGAGGAACAAACTGTATTATGAAAGCAGAAATAAGCAACTGAACTGCAAGATTTGTTAACTGAAAGGGCACATTGTTTGTATTCTACAAACTTGGGCATGAGAAAGCAGCCATGACCCATTAGTAAAGATGCAATCATACCAGCAGATATACTTGATCCTGATGAAACTGTGGCAGGAGGTCAAAATATTAAAAACTGGAGTTAGTAGAGTGGTTTGTGGAAAATTTATTGTATATCAGGCAGAATTGGAGCAAATTTATCCCAGCAGTCAGGGAATAGAGAGACAGGTGTGAGATTCAAACTGCTGTATCTAGCTGTCTTCAGAGTATTTTTTCCTGAAGAATTAGTCATGTTTTGATGTAGAACAGTCTATGGAAGAAATATAGAAGTTTGTCCAACAGTTGGGAGGGTGGCCAAATGGTTAAGGTGTTTGCCTTACAAACACAAGGTGCAGGGTTTGAGTCTCGCAAGGGATAATTGGCTAGGCTTAAAATGGCTCCCAAGGGTTGTTAGCTTAGTACTAATCTATGAACCTAAAAAATGAAGCACCAAACAGAAGCAGACTGTGCTTCTCATTCATCTGATAATAAAGCCAATAAACAGACTGTCAGTGAAATGTTTTCCAGTGTTCCAAAGGAAAATGTGGGAGACCCCAAATAAAAAAAAAAAAAAAAAAAAAAAAAAAAAGCACAGGATGTGACTAGGGGAAGTACATAGGACTTGAACCGGAGTATTGGCTTGGGAGATGGAAGGCAAGTAATGAAATTATTGAATAAGTGTGAGACTATAGTGTCAGTCACATTTATGAAGTATGGCTTTACAAAAAAAGTGGCAGAGAAAGATTGGACTTCAGTTGACTCTCTCAAAATTGTGGGTCTGAAAGGCATGTACCCCATTTCATGTCATTAATATTTGGAAGGACACTGAAAAAAGTGCAACTGGAAGTAAAAAAATTAAGTATTCGTTTTAAAACACGTCAGGATATAAATTGCATTTTGTGTAGCATTTTCAGTGATTGTTGTATATGATAGATACTAAATTAAACAAATACTTTCTCTTTCACTTTTAAGAAATATAGACATTACAATGTAAAAAGAGAAAAAAAGCTTGGCAAAAGTGTTCAAGCTAATATGCTGTAATCTCGGGCTGTTGGGATGGGTAATAGGGTGTAAAAGGGCACCGACTATAACATATGTACAATTGAGATGTTTTATTTTATTTTTGCAAAGGTGACTGGATTAATGCTGTTGGCTTAATATAATTTACTAATGTAAGCATGTGCGCTATACAAATAAGAGAACTTTGCCAATGTAATTATTTTCCTTTAGCAAATATATTCAGTGTGAGTTGAGAAGTCTGCAACTGGGAGCAACTGAATGTTGTTTCCATGGAGACACGTTGACCACATGGACAGGAAGTAAAAGTTCTAGTTCTGGACGTTGTTTGAGAGAAATGTAAAATTAAACATTGCAAGGGCAAACAGCTTAGTCAAAAACTAGTTTGAAGGTATTGGAAGTGAAGAGCAGTTCTCATGGTACTGAAATACCTCTATGCATAGGTGGGTATAATAAGTTATCGTAATGGCTACACTTACAGGTACAGACAAGAGTATTAGATTATATTATGAAATGCAATGAGCAAATAGCTGTACTACAGGAGACCATTTGGAAATAAGTGAGCATATGAATTAGAGAAGAAAAAAAGGACTTCAGGATGAATATTCAGCAGAATATCAGAGAAAAAGGGGAGAACTTGCATTAATTGCTAGTGGAGGTCCAATGTGTCTTTCGGCTTATCCCGGTTAGGGGTCGCCACAGCGGAACTCTGGTCCGCTAATGTTTGGTAGTGGATTTTTATGTGCCGTGTTTCCAGCCCTGACGCACAACATTCAATGAAGGCACGCCTATTCACGCATGCCTCCACACAGAAGATGCTCTAGCTGAGAATTGAACGCGACAACGCTACCGCAGCACCACTACCGCCAATAATGACAGAAAATAAAAAGAGAAAAGATAGTAATGTTATATTTGTGGTAGTAAGGGGCTGCTGGCATGGATTTGCATTCCACCTAAAACTGCTGTTCTGAAACTTAAAATGTTCTGCAGTGCTATCTCGCCTTCATTCTTACACTTGGGATCGGAGCCGAACCTCTGCTCCGACTCCCCCATTCTACAGCTCAAAAACATCTGGTTGGCTCGTGGCTAGGAGGTATCCTATCATGCACCGCTAACATAACCCATATCTTGTTTGCAACTCGAGCTCAGACTTGCTGCTTCTTGGCCATGTTTAAGTGAAAGCTTTCTATAAGGATTTACTAGTTATTTGTTGACAAAAATAGTTATTATACAGTTTAGTTTGTTATTGCATTCTGTGTCTGTTTAGACAATTTGCTGCTTGTTTACTGTGTGTACTGTTTGTGTTTTGATTGGCCGTTCTTTCATTGGCCTTATCGTATCCCTGCATCGCTTCGCTTGTGCTGTGTGTTCTTGTTCCTATTCTCTTTCACCTTGGGCTAGGCCCGTTTAAGTTAGAGGACCTAGTCCTCTGTCTGCCTGTCTTGCTGTTACATTGTACACTTTTGCTAGGGAAGGCAGGCAAGTAGGTTCAGTCTATCTGACTATCTGTTTGGAGGTAGTTTTTGTGCGTGGTTAACTTAGTTGGGTTATTGCACCATGTCTAAAGATACTAAGGATCACAAGCCTTCAGGCTTTAAAGAATGTACAAAATGTGCCCAGAAAATGTCCTTAATGGATGGGCACTATGTGTGTGTGTGTGTGTGTGTGTGTGTGTGTGTGTGTGTGTGTGTGTGTGTACTGTCTTGGGGCTATTCACCTCCAAGAGTCTTGCATGTTTTGTCATGCCTTCAGTCCCAGTGTTCTTCAGGAGAGGAAGACCAAACTTATTTTGAAAGGACTATTGAAGTATTGTTTTGAGGAGGAGTTGACTTTATCCTCCAGCTCCAAATCTCCTTCCTCCAAGAAAGAAAGCCAAATCTACTAAAAGGCGGTCTCCCACTCATTGTGTCATTGGAGCCGCCATACAAAATTGCCAAAATTACTACGTCCTCCCCAGCTACACTGGTCTCTCTGCCGACAGAGGTCTCTATGGTGGATGCATCAGTTTTGACTCCAGGAATTTCGGAGCCGATAACTGAGACTGTCTCTGAGCCGGTCAGCTGAACTTCAACCAGTCTCCCTGACTCTTAGGTCGCCTATCTTTCAGCAATCTAGGTCCATTATCTTTCAGCGATCTAGGTCCCCCACTCTATCTTCCAGATCATCTAGGAGCCTTTCTGATGAGGATGTTGAAAGAGTGGTGCGCAGACTGCTTCAGACTTCGGCGCTGGCAAATTTACTTTTGGTTCCGTCCCAGTCTGCTCCGGAGCCTAATGTGCCCTTACAACCCTGTTGATGTTCCAAGGTCAGATTCAGCTACCTCAGTTGGTCTCTTTTCAGATATCCGCTCCGACCCTTTTGGTGCCATCCGTGGGGTAGAGGTCCTCAGTTCCCCGATCGGGCCTGAGGAGGACGCTTGGAACCGAACTTCAGTATCAAGCCTACCTCTCTGTGCTTCAGCTTGGGTGAGTTTAGACCCCACATCTGCCTCGGAGCCCATCTCCTCAGTGCAGAGGACTGCCTTTGCATCTTCGGAGCAGGGGGGCACCCTCTGAGCTGGGAGGATCAGCCTTCGAGGTGATGAGGAGCGTGCTGTCCAGGTCTTCAGTTTCAACCAGAGGTACTGACACTCTTCCCCCTAAAGCACCAACTTCAGTCTCTGCTCCCTCTCTCCCAACACAGCAGAGACTTGCATCCATGAGTGGTCCCCAGTCTTCTGAGGTCTCCCCAGAATACCCTTCTGAGGAGCCACCTAGGAAGAAAACTTGTAAGAGGAAGCATGTTGACTCCCTGATGAGTCCATTACATCAGACACTGACCTCGAGGAGTCAGAAGGGTCCCTCAAGTCGTCCTCTGATATCTCATTCGCAGATATTCTTGAGATCCTGAAGTAGGGAGGCGGCTGGCCCACCACACACCCTTCTGATGAGTCTGTGTACCTGAAGGCTTTCGGGTCTCAATTCTCCACCTCTTGGGTGTCTCCACCTTTTGACAAGCTATTGGATCTAGTAAGTCAAAAGGTGTGGGACTCTCCTGATTCTGTGGAACTGGTTCCGAGAAGACCAAATTTTTGTCAGCACCCAAGGACTTTCTTACTAAGGGTGTTCCAGTAGATGCCATGGTGGTGGTATCAGCCACCAAAAAGGAACTTGCTGAAACTTTCTCCAGTGTCCATCCACCAAACAAGGAGTCTCGAATGATAGATAGGTACGGGAAGCATGTCTTTTCTTTAGTGGCTTTTACGCTGAACTACCTGTCTCTCTTCACAAGGCTCCAGAGAGATCTCCTAAAAGAACTGGGAGAGACTCTGCAAGGTAACTTATCTGAAGCGGTATCTGAGAAGGTTAACGCACAGATGTCTACCTTAAATTCTATTGTAAACTCCTCTGTGAGGTTAATATCTTGCGCAGCTAATGGAGAGAGTAGGGCATCGGGTTCAGGAGTTTCTACTTGTGTAACTTTGCAGAGACCTTTAAGTCTACATTTACCAACGCTCTCCCTGATGGATCCTCATTGTTTGGAATCAACACTTACCAGGTGCGAATAGGAAGGAAAAGCCCCGTCTGCCGTGGGAGTCTGTTTGTTTTTCCGTTCCTTCTAGACCCTATCCCAAAGAGCAGAAGGGTGGCAAAATGTGGTTCTAAAAGTCGCAGAGGTTTTTTTCAGGACACACAAGGTGATTCCTTCTCCAGAGGCAGAGGAGGAGGAAATAATGGTAGACGCCACCCTAGAGGCAGGGGAGGCCCACAGAACCAGGGAGATTGCAATTCCTTTTGTGGTCGTCCCCATCAGCGCTCCTGAATGGAGGCCCGACTGTGCATCTCTGGAGCCAGTCGGGGGTCATATATCTTTATACCCAGAAGCCTGGCACGATATCACTCAAGACAAGTGGGTATTCAGGATAATTACCAGAGGTTACCATATTCCCTTCTTTTCTCCACCCCCTCTGTTCAGATTAACCCAGATGTTCCACCCAATCACAGGGATTCAGCAGCTCTAGAAATCCGAAAGTTGCTCATAGTCATCCAACCCGTCCTTGCAGACCAAGTAGGATTAGGGACTTACTCCAGATTCTCTTTGGTGCCAAGATGGGTTGCCAACTGGCTCACTGACCGAACCCACACTGTAAAAGTTGCAGACCCCAAATCTGACCTCAAACCAGTGACAATTGGAGTACCACAGGGTTTTATCCTGGGACCTCCCCTGTTACACAGAAGGCCTCTGGCTAACTAAGTTCGCACATGACTGCAAACTAGGAGCCATAGTCAAGTCCCCAAATGATGTGGACATCCTACAGAAGGGCCTCTCTGAGACAGATGCCTGGTATCAGAGCCATGGCCTCAAGCTCAGTGTCAAAAAGTGCAGTGTCATCCCCTTTGGTAAAAACTCTGTACCCATGAACTACCACATAGGCAGCAATCTACTCAACACCGAATGTGTGAGAAGAGACTTTGGGACCCAGGTGGACAGTAGTCTCTCCTTAGTCGCATCGCCACAGTAGTCAGGAAGTCTTTCTACGTGGCACACCATAAAAGGGCTCTCATTCAGGAAAAGAGGTAATTGTTCCCCTCTGCTCGACACTCATTAGACCCATTATGGAGTATAATGCCCCTTTTGGAATGTACATCACAAGACATCTGCAGCATCTGGAAAGGCCACAGAAGTACCTCACAAAGAGAATTACTGGCCTCAAATGCCCTACACTGACCGCCTCAAAAACTTGAGCTTTACTCCATAGCATATCGCCTAGTCGGAGGTGATCTCTGCCTAACATATAAAGCTATGTCAAACCCAGAGCTGTTGGACATGCTACACCTAAAGAAATCCCATTCCCTCTGAGCTACACGCTCTAGGGACCTAAACCTTGTCACCACAATAAACAGGACATGCTGGAGGGATAGATTCCTGTCCCAGAGACTTCCCATACTCTGGAACAGGCTACCCATCTATGCCAAGCAAAGTTCTTCATTAGCACTCTTCAAGAAAAATCTTGAGTGGATGGGAAATAGGAAATACACTCGGGGATCACTTCTGTGTCTCTGCTCGACAGTGGCACAGGAAAATGACTTTCTTGGGTGGCATAAGCCAGGGAACCTTGTTGGCTAGGCTTGCGTAGGCCCTTGGGCCGATAGCCTAGTACCTACCTATGAGGCTATAAAAAGAACAGGGGACTTGAGAGACCCATCTTGGATCTCAGCAAATTGAACGAATCTGTACAGAAGTCCAAGTTCCGAATAGTCACCTTACAGTCGATACTCCCGTTGTTAGGGAAAGACGTTTGGGTGTGCTGCATAGACCTCCAAGATGCATACTACCATGTCAAGATGGACAGGGCATCAAGGAGTCACTTGCTCCCTGCCCTTTCGTCTCACCACAGCCCCCAGGGTGTTCAAATGTATGGCAGTGGTAACTGTTCTCTTGAAACGTTGGGGATTCCAAGTGTTTCCGTACCTGGATGATTGGCTCCTGACTGCCACCACCAGGCATCTACTGTTACAGGCCAAAGACGCTACCATTTCAACTTGCTTCCAGTTGGGGCTTACAGTAAACTGGCAAAAATCTGCATTATCGCCCCCTCAGCATGTGAATTTTATTAGCGCCGAAATAAACACCACCTCAATGAGGGCTTATCTTCCTGTAGAAAGAATTCAGAACCTCAGGGAACAAGTTTTGAGCTTACTTCCTGTAAGGAAAGTGAAAGCAAAGATGGTGCTCAAGTTGTTAAGGACGATGGCCTCTACAATAACATTAGTTCTATTAGCCAGACTGCACATGAGGGTTCTGCAGTGGTTACTCTCTGCCCAGTGGTCACTGCAGTATCTACCTCTTTCTCACCTCTTCCTGATAACAGATTTGTGCAAATAGGATCTTCACTGGTGGACCCAGACCAGCAATCTACACAGGCAGACAGTTTGTTCCCCCCGTTGCCACCGTGACCACGGATGCCTCCCAGATAGGGTGGGGGGAGGGGGCATTATCTATGGAGAACAGTCCAAGGCATGTGGCAGGAACACGAGGTTCATTTGCAGAAATAAGTCTTGCAGATGAGAGCAGTGCTTCTGGCGTTGCAAGCACTTCACAGCTTTCTCCCTCAAGGGATGATTGCGATCCACTCTGACAATGTCGGTGGTGTGGTACATAAACAAGGAGGGACCAAATCTTACCCCCTCTGCAGAGAAGCCCTTCGAGTGTGGGAGTGGGTAGTGTCTTCCCAACGCTTTCTGGTCACAGCGCACATTCCCGGGAAATCCAGCGTGATAGCAGACAGGCTCAGCAGGGCTATTCTGATGCCTCACGAGTGATCTCTGAACACATACATTGCGGAACAAAATTTTCGCAAATGGGGTCAGCCTTACTGCGATCTATTTGCCACCCCTCTCAATACCAAATGCAGCAGCTACTTCACCCTAATTCCCCCAGAAGGGGAAACACCCAGAGATGCATTTGTTCATGATTGGCCCTCGGGATTTCTCTATGCTTTTTCACCATTCCCCCGGATATCGAAGGTAATTCGGAAAGCAATATCCTTGGGAAGCAAAATCATCCTAGTTGCTCCTTACTGGCCTTGACAGATTTGGTTCCCCTTTCTCAGACCTCATCTAATGGACGAACTGTGGACTCTGGACCCAGTGCCAGATTTGCTAGCACACATGACAGGGGTATTCCATCCCTCTCTCCACACCTTCAATTTGACAGCTTGGCTGCTCCAATTCCATCCCTAGTCAGGCTTCATGACTTTTCTCCTGAGGTTGTACACATTCTGACATCCTCTCACAAACCTTCTACCAGAAAGATTTATACCAGTAAATGGAAAAGATTCTTCTTTTGGGTCCGTGAGAGAAACCTCGATCTTTACACAGCTCCCATTTTTGCCATTTTAGAGTTCCTTTCTCAATTGTTCCATCAAGGTTTAGCAGCTGCCCCTATTAAAATTCAACTGGCAGCTATTTCTACCTTTCATTTGGCTAATGACCCTAATCTTATGGCTCATAGACTGTGTAGAGCTTTCCTTAAAGGGGCCACCTTAAGACTCCCAGTCATGGATCCAGTGGCACCATGGGATTTGAAGTTTGTACTCCATATACTTGCGTCAAGCCCTTTCAAACCTTCAACAACGTGTGACCTTAAGTTCTTATGGAAAGCTATATTTTTAGTGGCCATCACTTCTGCAAGGGGGGTCTCTGAACTGCAGGCTGTTTCCATTAAGCCCCCTTGTTTGGTGTTTCACAGAGTGTCTCCTTACGGACATAACCCTTCCTTTATTCCTAAGGTTTCTTCTCAGGCCAATATTAATCAGTCTATTGAATTACCTGTTTTCTTCCCTAATTTTTCTAACAAGGCAGAGTACAAATTTCACCAACTGGATGTGCATAGACAATTGTGTTTTTATCTCGACAGAACTAAGAATTTCAAAAGGTCGGATCAATTGTTTATCTTTTCAGATACAAGGAAGGGCCTTCCAGTTTCTAAAGTCACATTATCTCACTGGATTTCCAGCTGCATTTCCTTTGTCTATACATCCAGTGGCAAAGATCCTTCCCTTCAAGGCGAAAGCTCATTCTACCAGGTCTGTGTCTACCTCGGTAGCTTTTCAGGCAAAAATTCCAATAGATAACATTTGTGCAGCAGCAACATGGGCTTCACCTCTTACAGTCATTACTCACTACAAATTGGATATGGCTTCCAGGAACAGGTCTTCCTTGAGTTCCACAGTACTCAGGAGCATTTTCCAATGAGCCACCCAAGATGAAGGTGCTGGGGACACTGTCCCAATTGTAAGAATGAAGGCGAGATAGGACTGCAGAGTATAAAGTAGTTATGTACTTACCATAACGTTCGATGTTTGTAGTCTATCTCGCCCTTCATTCTTACAAACCCTCCCTCCTGCCCCCCTCCTTGAGGACCTGAGGGTAGAGTGACTACTGCCTTATTGTTATGTTGGGTCCTTTCGACAGTTTGTTCTTTGTCTCTGTGTGTTTCTCCTTGCAGCAGACAAGATTTGGGTTATGTTAGCAGTGCATGATGCGATACCTCCTAGCCACAAGCCAACCAGAAGTTTTTGAGCTTATAGAATGGCCAAGTCGGAGCCAAAGTTCGGCTCAGGTCCCAAGTGCAAGAATGAAGGGTGAGATGGACTACAAACATCGAACGTTATGCTAAGTACATAACTTCTTTTTTGGGAGAAGTCATCTGCTTTTAGCAAGGGGTATTACTTACAGGTAGAGACTGGAACTTGATATGCAACAGTGAGGATGTAACCGAGGGATCTAGAGGGTAAAATATAAGAAAAGGGTCGATTTCTGACCAAATTGTGAAACGGTTTGGTATAGAATTGTGAATTCAGTGGTAAGAACTCGGAGAATTTATGTATTCTCCAAAGTACAATGACTGAGCTAGACTACATAGAAATGTATATATCACAGGCACATGTATATTTAATTAAAAGCTTCAACACACATCCAGTAACTATTTTTGATCAATGCACCAATAACAACCAAGATAAAAATGCAGGATAATGAATTAAAAATGAGACACTAACACATCCCCACCTGTCTGTTGGAGGAACTGTGTAGTAGATAGTATTGAAAAGCTATTGGGGAGGTTTCTTCAGAAGTTATAGCTAGTGAATTGCATAAAATGAAATTGGAGTTTAAAACAGAGTAGAATTGAGAGATTAACAAGAGTTTGAAAAGAGGGGGGATGATAAAGGTTAAAGTAACCGTTCCAAAGTTCAAAATGTTTCTTCATTTGTTACCTCTCAGTCCCCATTTAAGTTTTTGAAGACCATAGATTTAAAAGATACTTATTAGATTTCTGTAGCACCAGATTTCAGATGTTTCTTAAGGTTTTCTCTATACGGATCACGCTTTCAGTTTTCTGTATTACCCTTAGGGGTTCCCACTGCTCCATCAGTATTTATACAGTGTCCAGTGGTAGCTTACTTCAGACTGCAAGGAATTCACATTCTTCCTTATTTAGGTAATTTTGTTGTCTTTGCAGTGCCTTTTTAAAAAAGTGTCAGGAATCCCTGCTCACACTGAGTTTTTGGCAGGACCTCCAAAAGTATTGACTCCTCCTCACGTGATTGTTTTCTTGGAGTGTTTCCTAGATACTTGGTTCAAAGAGCTTTCCTTCCACAGGGAAAAACAGTAGATTGACATTTTTAGTCTGAGTTTTTCCACCCAAGCAAGTCTGAAGGGAATTTCTCTGGATACTAAGATTTGTGATTAATCTTATTCTGCTTCTTCTAGCAAGAGACTACGTAACAAAATTTCATTGGTACGTAAAATCCGTATGGTCCCAGCATCAACATCCCTTGACATTACAGATTCTACTTTTGGAGTTCGACAAGGGAACTTTAATGGACAGAGAAATTTTTTTCCAAGTCTGTCTCCCATTTTCATTCTATCACACACTGTAACAGCATATGTCTGAAACTTTGCTTGGGGAGCAGTCACTGTGGGATTAAATGTACAGCATATTTGGAACGAGAGACAAACAAAAGAAAACACAAGAACGTTTGGCAGTTGTAAACACAGTCAACTCTCTCTCTCATATATGCTTCCTAGGACTATTACAAGTACTTAACAAACACTGCAGTGATTATCCATAAGCAAATGGGGGAGGGGGACCAGATCTAGACTAGCCGTGGTAACCTGAGATATAGCTTTTCAGTGCAATCTCACTTTCTAGGCATCTTGTGTCCTGTCAGAGCAAACTTTTTTGGTAGACAAGCTGAGCAGGCTCGGAACACACCTTAATGAATGGAAACTGAATCAGAGGAGGGTCTTCCAGGAATTGACCTTGCTGTGAGGAATGCTGCCAATCATAACAGTCATTTGGCAAAATTCTGCTCCAGAACTCCATGAAAGGAGGCCTGGAAACCAGATGCTTTTTCTCTTCTATAGGAGTGCTCCCATATGATTTTTCTCCCTTTCTGCTCGTATCTAATATCATTCTGAAAATTCAGAAGGGTACTCTGTAATGATCATTATGATGACTTCCTTGTCACCCAGGCAGCAGTTGTTCTTGCTTTTTGTGGAAATATCCAAGGACTGTTGTCACAAGCTGCTTCACATGCTGGACTTGCTTACACAAGACAGGGGAGTCTTTTGAGATTTCCCATCTCCAAACAGCTGCAACCAACTGCCTAGATGT
>NC_056739.1:351234725-351250074 GCF_019279795.1 Protopterus annectens
AACATTACATTACATACAGGTTTATTTTATTCACAGTTAGTCGGAAAATGCCTACTTACTTAGGAATTACTCATGTGAAAGTTAGTCAGGGTTTGTACATGGACAACCAGTGATATTTCGTGGATTGCCGTTCTTTTTGAACCAAAATTTGTGTTTCGTAAAACTAATACCCTTAAGAGTATTTTGGAGCATCATACCACTAATCAATTAACAACATTAACAAGAAAGGCATGTTTCGATGCCAGCACTGCAACGTTTGCCGTTATATATCTGAGGGACCTTACGTTAACATAATAACTTTTGATAAAATTATAGAGGTAACTGAGTTTACTGACTGCAACACTTGTGGGGTTGTTTACATCAGCATGTGTTCCTCTTGTCCAGCCTTTTATGTGGGGATGACTACGAGATCCCTAGCCACCCGCATTAAAGAACATTTGTATGCGATAAAAGTCAAAGATCATAATAACGCTTTATACAAACATTCCATCTCGTGCACTGCATATAAAAAAATTTTATTTTCTGTATTGGAAACATGCAAATCCGACGAGAGCTGGGGACTTTAAGAATTACATTGAGCAAAGGGAGTGCCTATGGCAAGTTAAGCTTAAATCAGATAGTTTTCCAGGACTTAATGATAGCATCAATTTGAAGTGTTTTTTAAAACATCGTAAATTAGTTATAAATAAAGAAATAGATTTATTGTCTTATTTTAATGTATAGGTATTTTTATTAGCATTAATATTATCACTAGTTTTTTATGTGCTGTTTGTTTAAATTAATTGCTTTTTCAATTGATTGGGTTATTTAAACTGGTTGAATTTCATTTTCTTTGTATTCTGATGTTGTGACGAAAGCGGAAATTAAATCATCATACGCTATTACCGGTATTCTTGTGTTTATTCTCAGCTACTTTCTGCCATTCTTGCGTTTTGTGGCCTAACCGGGAAAAGCCGAAAGACTCAACAAGTAGTAGTATTTCCTTCTGTCACACTTCTTTATAAATCTTATTCATTTCACAAATGCCATATAATTTACAGAATTCCAGCGATCTGGGCTGGCAATATTTCCTTTTATGAGACTTAGCTTTGTAAAGCACTAGAAACTAGATTCCTTTTCCTGGTCCAGAGCAGGCTTTGCTAGGACCATTGTCCTAGGATGTCTAGGTCCAGAGCAAGCTTTGCTAGGACCATTGTCCAGGGATTTCTGAACATTTTCTTCCTCCTCCCAGTCAGTTTAAGCTATGGTAGTCTGCCTGTATAGCCAAGGCTACTGCAGCAGTGATCATTCAAACATCTACTGTTATAGTATGTTTATTTGTACAGCTGTGCTTTCCAGGGCAAGCATAATTTTACTAAAAGACCATTTCACATAAGAAATAAGTCTCCTCCCCCTCCAGTGTGCAGTAGTTGCAGGGTTATAAGAGCAAAGTGGGGGTTAAGTTGGAACTAAAAATGAAATATTTTGTCCCAGTCTGAAGAGTTTATTAATCTTGCTTCTATTTGCAGATTCATTTTACTAGTTCAACTAGTTTTGTGTCGTCAGAGGTTATCGTTAAACTTTTATTAACTTGTTTCAGTACATGAATTTTCTGTTTAAAGTATTTATTTTTAGACTGTTTTCTTGGGTATTGTACTTAATAGACCAAAATGAATGTATTGTAGTAACTTATGCCTTTGTTGTGGTGACATGATAGCAATACACTACAGGAAGTTGCTTTTGTGTTATTTACTGTCATTTGTGTTGTGCATTAATTTTAAAAACAAATACACACCCACACACAAGTGACCGAGCAACCATTTGCTTAAGGAGCTTTTGTTGTCACTGTATTATATGCTCAGTGACCCCAAGGTCAGTATTGTCATCGGAACTATTCTGCTTTAGTAGTGGGTTTGCTGTTTTAAAAGATTGATTATCCATGTATTTTATTTTTACTGTGAGCAGTATATCTGTATCACTGCACTGCTTTATCTTATGTAAACAGGAACAAACCATTGCCCATTTAGGTACCTTCCTTGATGGAATTTGTTTTAAAATGCAGAAAAAAATATTTTTTCTTCACCAGTGCAGGACATACTAATAAAATGCAGTTGCAACTTCATTTAAATTTTTTTTTTGGTTGCATGTAAAATAGAAAATGCAATCTGTCTTGTGTTGCTAATTTGCAGTAGTTCTTGGAAGAGCTTTTGATATTTTAAGGCATATACGTGGTCCCATTTTTTTCTATTAAAATCAGTGTACTAAAAGTGAAAAATGTATCTTTACAGGGCAATCAAGTCTTCTCAATTTAGTTATCTTGCCTCCCTCACTTTACAGTAATAAGCACCACCATGAAGGCAATTGTAATGTTGCCTTAGAGTTAGAAGTTGGGTCACACATTTCAGTTGCTCAGTGGGTAAATATTTCAGCAGGTGATTATTTTCCATTCATGCGTCTGTTGTGCAAAAGAAGCAAATTCTTTACCTTCAACTCTATTTCCTTTCTTTTCAGGTCAACCTAGCAAACTGATGTACGTGATGCATAATTCAGAGTATCCTCTCAGCTGTTTTGCTCTCTTTGAAAATGGACTCTGTTTGGTGTCTGATGTCAATTTTGATGTTCTCATGATCAAATTGAAAGGCTTTTTTCAGAATGCCAAGGGCAACAAGATGGAGACTCGTGGGACAAGGTACCAATACTGTGACTTTCTTGTGAAAGTGGGGACTGTCACCATGGGGCCTAGTGCCCGAGGAATATCTGTGGAGGCAAGTTATCTTGTTGCACATGCATTTTAACTCTTCAGCAAGCAGATTAATCTGTTTATTACGTGTGCTTAATGAGTAGTTATTTGTGTATGCCTACATCCATACATGTTGTTTCACATTTCTTGTACTCTTTACAGTGCATATACACACACAACACGCTTTTCATATTTTTACAGTGATTAGCAACTGAGCAAATAGGCAGTATGTATATTTTAATATGCATTTTTTGTGATGTCACTGTTTTCATGCGTTTTGCACATGCATCCATATATTTAAGGTTTAGTTCATTTTAGTAGGTGTATTTGTTCCATTAATAAGCATGTAAAGGTTTTACTTCATTGAGTTGTTGACCAAGAAAGCCTACTGGACACACGTACCCCTTTTCAGGAGCGACCTGGGAGCACTTTCTGGTTATGAGTGATGTTTTCAGAGTTGCATAGTAGGCCAACAGGGGTAGAAGGAATCAAACCTGAGTCACAGGAAACCACTCATTAACAGCTTTGAGCCTTTATCCTCAATGTTAACTGACGGAGGACTACCAGCAAAGTCTTCACTTTGTATAGTTGATACATTTAGTATGTATTTCGCATTTTCATATAAAAACAAACTTTTGTACTGTATTTTCAAGTTTGATTCTTCCCACTATGCGATGCATAGTACTCCCATCCATGCAGCTCACTTCCTTGACAATGTATTTGTGCATTATATATTGATACTACATCCAGGTGACATTACTACAGTGGATATAAAGTGTACACACCCCTGTTAAAATGCCAGGATTTTGTGATATATAAAATGAGATCACAGTAAATCAATTAAAAACTTTTCCCACCTTTGATGTGACCTGTAACCTGTACACTTCAGTTGAAAAACAAATCTGTTTGGGGTTAAATGTAACAAAATACATACAATAAGATGGTTGCATAAGTGTGCACACCCTTAAACTAATACTTTTTTGAATCGCCTTCTGATTTAATTACAGCATTCAGTCTTCTTGGGTAGGAGTCTGTCAGCATGGCACATCCTTACTTGGCAATAGGGGCATCTCTTGTGCACAGCCCTCTTCAGGTCACACCACAGATTTTCTATTGGATTTGGGTCTGGGCTCTGGCTGGGCTATTCCAAAACTTTGATTGTGTTCTAGTGAAGCCATTCTTCTGTTAATTTGGATGTGTGCTTCGGGTCATTGTGTTGAAAGGTGAAATTCCTCTATCTTCAGCTTTCTAGCAGACGGCTGAAGGTTTTGAGCCAAAAGTGACAGTTATTTGGAACTGTTCATAATTCCCTCCACCTTGACTAAAGCCCCAGTTCCAGCTTATGAAAAGCAACCCAAAAGCATGACACTGGCACACCACCATGCTTCATCGTGGGGGTAGTGTTCGTTTGGTGATGTAACGTGTTGTTGTTATGCCAAACGTACCTTTTGGGATTGTGGCCAGAAAGTTCAGCCTTGGCCTCATTAGACCATAACACATTTTCCCACATGCTTTTGGAAGACTTTATGTATTGTGTTGCAGATTTTAGTCGGGCCTGGATGTTTTTCTCTGCGAGAAAAGGCTTCCATCTTCCAACCCTACCCCATAGCCCAGACATTATAGAGAATACGGGAGATTGTCACATATAGTACACAACCAGTATTTGCCAGACATTCCTGCAACTCCTTCAGTGTTGCTGTAGGTCTCCTGGCAGCATCCCTGACCAGTGTTTGTCTTGTCTTTCCATCAATTTTGGAGGGGCATCCAGTTCTTTGCAACGTCACTGTTGTCCCATATTTTCTTCACTTTTTGATGACAGTCTTCACTGTGTTCCATGGTATATCCAGTGCTGTGGACATGTTTTCGTACCCTTCTGACTGATACCTTTCAACAATGAGATACCTTTGATGCTTTGTAAACTCTCTGCGAACCATGGCTTTTTAGCAGGCAACTGAGTAAATGTCAGGAAAGTCCCATTAGGACAGCTGAATGTTATTTGGGGTTAATCAGAGTCTCTCTAATTGGCAGGTGTGTACCCAAGAAGACTGAATGCTGTAATTAAATCAAAAGGTGCTTCAGTAAAGTATTAGTTTAAGGGTGTCCACACTTACGCAGCCAGCTTATTGTACATTTTTTATTTTTCATATTTTTCCCCCTAACAGATTTATTTTTTCAATTGAGTTGTACAGGCTATAGGTCACATTAAAGGTGGAAAAGTTTCTAAATGATTTATTGTGGTCTCATTTTTTTTATCACAAAAACTTGGCATTTTAACAGGGGTGTGTACACATTTTATATCCACTGTATGTATTTTATAGTTTGGATCGACTGTGGGCTGACAGAAAACAGACCTTGGCTTGTATGGCAAAATCCAGATTTTATATTGGGAGGTATTCTGAGTCATCCATCTCTTTTTGGAGGCAGTAAGAAGTCTGGTGCTTAACTAAAATTTGGTTTCTTTATATTTCGACATTGTCATTTCCACATATTATACAGTGAATTCTGTTCTCTGTTTCTACATATTTTATTATTTAAAAGATTAAAATAGCTGTCAGAATAGCATCAAAATGGTCTGCCTAAGTGTTGCATTTAACCAGGACATTTTTCTACCCTGTCAGTTCATGTTCCAAACATTTTTAAGGATCCAATCTGTCCTAGCCTCTACGATCCATTCTGGCAGTTGTACAAGCCTGCTACATTAACTGTATGGAAGAATTTTTCAACGTTGTGGTTAAATTTCTCCTGCAGTCTACAGTTTCCCTTCTACATAGCATAATCACATTAAACTTTCCCCTTCAAAGCTTCATACGCATAAATCAGAGTCCTGTATATCTGTACATCTCTATATTATATCCTCTCGTCTCTTCTGTCTTAATGATGAGATTTTTTTCTTGTGTCCTTTTTTACCCAGTTGCCTGCCAACCATACTCTGGCCTATTCATTCTTCATTGGCAAGAGTCAACCACAGGATTGATCATACAGAAAGCCATTAAAGGTTTTATTCGTACCACCCAAACCTCATCCTCTGGATGTCAGGGCCATACCTCTCAACCTGGAAACATCAAAAATCTGGGCAAAGGCCCATGAAAAATAGGTACAGATCTGTATGCTGATTAACATAAAATTTGCATACATAATTATGTAACCCCACCCATTCCAATGGAATTGTAGGATATACCGACTTTGAAAAACAGAGAACCAAAATATGGCCCTAGAGTCCCCCTGCACCCATTCCAGTGTCCCCATAATTACTTGGTTATTTCACCCTATTTACCGTAAACACTGTAATGTGCATACTGCTTTACTTCTACAATGATTATTTGGATTTTATTTTATATCACAAAACACTAACAGACATCTGCTAAACAAAGCAATACAGTCTCAATGAAAATAGACTTAACATTAAAACTTCTCTGCCTTAACTCTCATTCATTGAAACAGCATTGAAAGCCACATCCAAAGAAAATGCCTCTGGCCAGTGGTAGATACCTTTGGGCTGATTTCAAATCATTGGACCCTTGCACACGAAACATACATGTGTTCTTTTTGATGCACCTTCCTGACTTAATCTTCCTTGTATAGTTCAGCACAATTGTTAGAGCTCGTTTTGAACATTTTTCCAGTAAGCAATGAAACAAAATGCATGAGCCAATAATGACAAAACTGCCCTAATCGGAACATTTCTATCATAAAAGTCTACTCAAACTTCTATAGTCCACCAGTATTAGTAAATATGCACAATCTCTGTGGAAGTAAAATTAATCTCAATTCCACGTTGGAGATCTGTAACTAATGAGGAGGTTGCTGCAAGCAAACAATTTTAAATTTTGTTTCATCTATAAGTAAAGTGCCTGTTGCCCTTGAAAAATACATTGCCTATCTTAAATTAAAAAAATAATAAGCTAGTAATATTTCATTGGGGAGTGGATGGCAAACTGATAACAGGTTCATAGTCAATAGGTATTTCTGTCAAAGGAGGACATTCTTAGGACTGCAGCATCAACCCCCTTTAAAAGTATAACACAGTTACAGTATCAGCACTGGTCTACACACTGTGGGAGTAGAACCCGCAGCCTTCTGCAGCAAAAGCAAATATACTACCTGAAGTGCTACTAACAGTGCAAGTACACTTTGCATAAGCAGTACTAAACTTCTCTTTACCTGAAGAACTGTGCGGCACAAGAAATCAGGAAAAAGCCAAAATTTATTGGGGGGAGGGGGAGAGGCCCAAAACAGGGGACACATTTTTAAACATTGCTTGTATAATCTTAGAAAGTTGCTAGACTAAAATGTTTTTACCATGCGTTTCCTGAAAGATAGAAAGACCTCTAAATGGCTATAGTTATTTAGTGAATTCACTTCTTCCTGATTTACCAGAAAACCATACATTTTATGTAGTATTTGTTTACTGGGAAGGTCTGACTTGGAATTAAGCTAATTTTCAGCAGAGACCTGGGG
Source organism: Protopterus annectens (assembly GCF_019279795.1). Classification (NCBI taxonomy): domain Eukaryota; kingdom Metazoa; phylum Chordata; order Ceratodontiformes; family Protopteridae; genus Protopterus; species Protopterus annectens. The sequence goes on from NC_056739.1 coordinate 351,241,903, forward strand.
AGAAATGCTCCAGACGCATGTCTATGTATCGTGGGAGGAAACCGGAGCACCCAGGGGAAACCCACACAAACACAGGTGGGACATGCAGACTCTGCACAGAAGGCACTTAAGCTGAGAATTAAACCAGAAAACCTCTTGCTGTGAGGCAAGAACACTACCACTGCACCATCCAAATTTTAAGAGGAACAGACCAAAAAGTATGAGCCAAACACATTCCAGACATTGTGAACTTGTACAGTTGAGATACAACTCCTTCAGTCAGAAGTGGTGGTATGGGTAGAGAACTCAGGCTTTTGCTTCTTGTACCCAAGGCACAGGGTTTGAGCTGGAGTAACCCTAACCACCAGGTATACCTAACTGGGGGCTTTTACTCGCACACACGTATATCTCACACTATGTAAATAAATGCAGAGAGAGATCTGGACCATGGTTAAATACACTACAGACACACCTTACACTAAGTAAATGCAGAGATCTCAATTTAAGCAATGGACCACAGCTGAATACACTAGACTCTCTCTAGACAACCCTTGCACTAAGTAAATACAGTGACATCTCACTCAAGTAAATGCAGAGATCTTAAGTGACTGACTACGCACACCACGGTTGAATACACTAGATAAACTTGCAGAAACTGTTGAATTAGAGCAGCTGGCCATAAATACACATACTAGATAAATTGAAAGACGGCAATGGTTGAATTATTGGCTGGCTGGAAATGCAAACAACGAACTTGCACACAGTGTCTTGGCTGGCCAGCTGATAAATAAAATAATGGAATGATAGTTGTTCTTACCTGGAATTTAAATCCACCTGCCATTGCTGTTCTATTCCCTCCCAAGTCCAGCAGGCAGTAGCTGATGTCATCACGCACGCCTCTATAGGCTGGTGATGCATGGTGACATCAGCCAAAATTATAAAGTTTTAACTAATTTAAAAAAAAAAAAAAAAAAGACTGGGAAATTAAGGAAGCCACTCGATTTCATGGCACCCCAATATTTTGCCCTCAAAACTGGTAAATACAGAGGAGTTCAGTACCGTTGAGAGGTTTGGTCAGGACATGCAGTCCTCAGTACCATAAGGACCCACTCCACCTTTGTTGGGTGTGTGCTTTCCCACCCACAATAAGGCTACCTCCAAAATGGAAGCTTTGTGAGCCTAATGCATGCCACATGTGCATCCACTGCCCCACCTTCTGAATATCACTTTCATCCATGACATTCTGTACCTGCTGCTTCCAGGATAGGCTTGCCTGTCCTCCTCACAATGACTCCAGCAGATTCCTGAGTCATAAGACTGAGCTCTCAGAAGCTCTCCTCATGTTTTTTTTTTTTTTTTTTTTATCTCTCATACCATCATTTGTTTTGTATTCTGTCTGGCAATGTGACATCTTTGTTTCTATAAGGTCTCCAGAACTATACATTATATTATCCATAATCTTTTCCTTTCTTATCTCTGGATGCTACACTTTGAAATATACACCTCAACACAGCAGCAGCAAAGCTGAAATATACTGGGCTTGATGGTCCACATTTTTAATAACCTTACATCCTTATTATGGCACTAGTTCGTAGCTTGATCCTTTTCCTCTGAAGTGCATATATGTGCTTGTGTTACTCCCTGTGGATCACTGTGAAGTTATAAGCTCTGCATTTATTCGTCCATTTATTTGACCCTTCCTTCAGCATTCTTATGTGCCTCATGATAAATCTGCCTCTACCATGGTATCCTCTACAAAGAGGATGGTCCAGTTTTGCAGTCTGTATGTGAGGTTTAAGACAGACCTGCTAAATGGGTCTGGGCATAGGAAAAACTATTGTGGGATACCATTTGTCATGTTTAGCACTAATCCTCAACTAGGTACTCCACTATGCCCCTTTCACTAGCATTTCTTATGGGCTCAGAATGATTGCAGTGAGATTTACTCCTAGCAATTCATAACTGTATTTGTCATACACTGTCTATAAGAAAGGGAGTCCATCTCTCAATCACAGAAAGAAAAATGCATTCACAAACTTCAAAAGGAAAACTGACGTTTACCTTTCAAAAAATGCTGTGTTCTGCTCCCTGTATAGTAATCATAGGTGACAAATGAAAAATCTCATTTTCTTAAAAATAAAAATGGATCAAACATGCCACCAAATTTGTAAATGCTATGCTTAAATCCAGACTGTGGTGGTGAAAAGATTTCCAGTGCAAAAGTTAGTCCTTTTCTTAAATTTGTTCCTTAAAAATCACTACTGGAGGAGGTCATCTTGTTTGTGTCCAAGTTTAAATACAAGAGCAGGAAACTTGCACCTCCCTCCCAGGTGAAGTCAGAGTAGCAAGAGTTGTTGAGTATGCAAAATAAAAATCATAATGGACTTGCTTCTTTCAGTGAGTTTTTTTGCAATCATTTATAAAAACTCCTGGATGATACAGTTGCAATTGATTTTTGCCCCTTGTTACTGTGCAACTCTGTCAGTACTCTGTCATTTTTCTGTAGTTGTGTTGGCCATCTGCTTGAATTTCATCCTTATTTTATGATTAGAAGCTGTACTCATTAGTACAGAACTGTCTGCCATTTATCTCACTGACAGTGGTTTGCATAGACTGTCATTTTGGATGAGCTGTGATTGCAAGAAGCTTCTAACTGTTGAAAGCATATTGTTCTATACTCTGACCTAATAGAGGGTATAGGTTCTAAGCTAGCTGTTGTCAGTATTAGTTTTCACAGATCTTGTAAGCATGCTACCTTAATGTGTCAGTCATATTTGTTGCATCTTGCCCGTCGAATGAATAGGCACTTTTCTTGGATGCTATGCAAGCTTAATTTGCATTGTGTATGCCAGCGGTCTCCAACCTTTTTGCACCAAGGACCGGTACAATGTAAGACAATTTTCCATGGACCAGCCAGCATGTGGCACCCATAATAAAGTGCACATTTATTTATTTGACATTTGTTTAACGAGGCTGCCCAACTGGACTAGAAGACCTGGGGAGAAGAGCTCAAAAGTACAATAAAAAGACAGTTGCCAAAAAAAAAAAACGTACATTCTACTTAACAGCATAACACTGATCTGCTATGGTTGAAAGGTAAGCAAACCTAATGGCAACCTTATTAACTAAGTTTATAAAAGCAATATTTAAAATCTGTCCCTATTTGGCTCTGTCCAGCACACCTCTCAAATGTAAAGATTTTCGCGGAATGTCCTTTTTTGCTTCATATTTTTGGTCTTTTTTCTCATAAAAGTGTTGCTTTCTGGCAAATCATGGGCAGATCATTGAGGATGAAGTCAGAAAATGACAGACAGTTGTTTCATACTTCGTACCCTTCAGAAAATTCATGCTAATGCAAAACCTGCATTTATATCAACTTTCTAAGTTTGTGAGAACAGTACTTGTGTGCCTATTTTGTGCCTTTGTACCCCCACTATTTTTGGCTTTGTCCAGCTTTATTGATCTAAGAGGCTGAGGCATGTGTCCAGTGGTATGGTCCAGACTTGCACAGACCTCATTGCTGCTGCTGCTAGGGATCACTTAAATTCTCCACAGTCTCCCCCTGTGACAGAAACAGTTTCTCTTGCATTCATGCACGCATTCACTCACACACACCGCTCTCACTCTTTTCCGATCTCTCACCCAGTCATAGTTACTCCTGCATTTACTCACACATGGTTCTCGCTCTCTCCTGATCAAACACACACACACAGTCACTTCCTCATTCATACCTGCATTCATTCACACATCGCTCTCACTGGCTGTCACACCCACACACCACACCTCCACTTGCGCATTCATTCATACATTCCTCTCGCTCTCCCAGTCTCACACCCACATGCCACGCATTCATTCATATATCCCTCTCACTCTCCCGATCTCTCACAATCACACACGCAGCCACTTCCTCATTCATAACTGCACTCATTCACACACCACTCTCTCTCCCGATCTCGCACACACAACCACTTCTTCATTCATTCCTGCACTCATTCACACATTGCTCTCTCCCGATCTTTCACACACAGTGTCTCCTGCTTTCATGCACGCATTCACTCACAGATGCAGACAGATACTTAGACGCTCTAATACAGGCATTCACTTACCTGACGGCCCAGTTCCAAGTGCTCCACAGCCTGGTGGTTGGTGACTGCTAGTGTATGCCCACAGACCTGGTATGCAAATATTGTGAAAATTTCAGAATGTGATAAATTTATTGGGAAATGTTGTGCTTGCAAAAGTTTTTGTTTGCTTGTACAATATAGTCTGTGATACTGGAGTTGTTTAAACATTTAAAAGTAGAATGACTATTTAAAAGATTTTGCATCTTTATGTAAAATGATTTGGGACTGTAGCAATTCTTGGCACAGAATTACAGCCAACTACGAAATAAAGGAAGAGTAAAGTCAGCAGTCCATAACATTGGCCTTAATAGTGCTACAAAATGTGATCTATAGCCTATTCAATTCATTTGAAAAACAAATCTGTTAGGGGAAAAAATATAAAATAAGTGCAATAAGCTGGTTGCACAAGTGTACAGACCCTTAAAGTAATACTTCGTTGAAGCACCTTTTGATTTAATTACAGTATTCAGTCTTCTTCAGCATGGCCCATCTTTACTTGGCAGTATTTACCCGCTCTACCTTGCAAAAGTGTTCCAAATCTGTCAGACTGTGAGGGCTTATCTTGTGCGCAGCTCTCTTCAGGTCACCCCATAGATTTTCTTTTGGATTTAGGTCTGGGCTCTGGCTGGGCCATTCCAATACTTTAATTTTCTTCTGGTGAAGACATTCTTTTGTTGATTTGTATGTATGCTTGGGGTCATTGTCGTGCTGAAAGGTGAAATTCCACTTCATCTTCAGCTTTCTAGCAGATGCCTGAAGGTTTTGGGCCAAAAGTGATTGGTATTTGGAACTGTTCATAATTTCCCCCCACCTTGACTAAAGCCCCAGTTCCAGCTGAAGAAATGCAACCTGAAAGCATGATACTGCCACCACCATGCTTCACTGTGGGGATGGTGTTCTTTTGGTGATGTGAAGTGTTTTGTGCCAAATGTCCTTGTGGAAATGTGGCCAAAAAGTTCAGCCTTCATCTCATCAGACCGCAACACATTTTCACACATGCTTTTGTAAGTCTTGATGTATTGTTTTGCAAATTTTAGCCTGGCCTGGATGTTTTTCTGTGTAAGAAAAGGCTTCAGTCTTGCAACCCTACCCCATAGTCCAGACATATGGAGAATACTGGAGATTGTTACATGTAGTACACAACCAGTACTTGCCAGATTTTCCTGCGGCTCCTTCAGTATTGCTGTAGGTCTCTTGGCAGCCTCCCTGACCAGTTTTCATCTTGTCTTCCATTTTGGAGGGGCAGACATATCTTTGCAACATCACTGCTGTCCCATATTTTCTCCACTTTTGATAACTGTATTAGCTGTGTTCCATGGTATATCCAATGCTGTGGAAACTTGTTTGCCTGAGAACTAGCAACTCCCCCCCCCCCCCCCCAAAAAAAAAAAAAGCCAACTGCATTCTGTCAGAGCAGAACATTATAGCAGACAAGTTTAATCAAGACCAGGACAAGACCCTCTAATGAGGTTGCACCCAGTGGAGTTCTTGGAATATTTCCATCTGTGGGTAACTCAAGTAGATCTGTTTGCCTCTGGTCACAGCAGTTAGTGTCTAGGCCTGGAAGACTGATGTCTTTTCATTCCCATGGACATTTATACTCTTATTTGTTTAACCGGGTTGGTCCAACTGAGCCAGTGGCCGATTTTCAGTGGAGACCCAAGGAGAGATGCTCCCGTTAAAATTAGAGATGCAACAAAAAATAAAGATTAAAATGGCTATACTAGCAAGAACCTGCACATCAATATCAGTCAGTAGTTAGGGTGCATGAAACATATCCTGAAACTCTGGTAGCTGGCTGGTCATCCAGTCCTTAACAGGACATGTCCCATGTAGTTAAGGCTACTGTAATGATGAACCACAATGAATACTGTGAAACTAGGAAAAAGGAAGTTTACCCATCATGTCCCAAGGTTTGTGATACCAGAATTAGTATATTTAAATGATGCAAGCATGTAAGGGGGTAACGCAGAAGGGCTTTCCCCTCCAAGAAAGCCCTTATTAAAGGTGGGAAAGGTTATGAAATGATTTACTGTGGTATATCACAATTATGAGTGTGTGTTGAGCAGATGGAAAGAGTACTTTGAGGGGCTGATGAATGAAGAGGATGAGAAGGTTGGATAATGTGCGGATAGTGAATCATGAAGTGCAGTGGATTAGCAAGGCGGAAGTAAGGATAGCTATGAAGAGTATGAACAGAAAGGCTGTTGGTCCAGATGACATACCTGTGGAAGCATGGAGGTGTTTATGTGAAATGGCAGTGGAGTTTTTAACTAGTTTGTTTAATGAAATCTTGGAAAGTGAGAAGATGCTTGAGGAATGTAGAAAAAGTGTTTTTGTACCGATTTTTAAGAATAAGGGTGATGTGCAGAGCTGTAGTAACTAGTGATCAGCAGTATGGTTTCATGCCAGGAAAAAGCACTACAGATGCAATGTTTACTTTGAGAGTGATGGAAAAGTACAGAGAATGTCAGAAGGAGTTGCATTGTGTCTTAGTGGATTTAGAGAGAGCATATGACAGGGTGCGTAGAGGAGTTGTGGTATTCAGTGAGGAAGTCGGGAGTGTCAGAGAAATATGTAAGAGTGGTACAGGATATGTACGAGGGTAGTGCGACAGCGCTGAGGTCTGCGGTGGGAGTGACGGATGCATTTAAGGTGGAGGTGGGATTACATCAAGGTTCAGCTCTGAGCCCTTATTTGTAATGGTGATGGACAGGTTGACAGGCGAGATGAGACAGGATTCCCCATGTATTATGATGTTTGCAGATGACATTGTGATTTGTAGTGAGAGAAGGGAACAGGTGGAGGAGACCCTGGATAGGTGGAGATATGCTCTAGAGAGAAGAGGAATGAAGGTCAGCAGGACTAAGACAGAATATATGTGCATGAATGAGAGGTAGGATAGAGGAATGGTGAGGATGCAGGGAGTAGAGGTGTGTGAAGGTGGATGAGTTTAAATACTTGGGATCAACAGTTCAGAGTAATGGTGAGTGTGGAAGAGAGGTGAAGAAGAGAGTACAGGCAGGATGGAGTGGGTGGAGAAGTGTCAGGAGTGATTTGTGACTGACTAGTACCAGTAAGAGTGAAAGGGAAGGTCTACAAGAGGGTAGTGAGACCAGCTATGTTATATGGGTTGGAGACGGTGGCACTGACAAAAAGGCAGGAGTCAGAGCTTGATGTGGCAGAGTTGAAGATGTTAAGATTTGCATTGGGTGTGATGAGGATGGACAGGATTAGGAATAAGTATATTAGATGGTCAGCCCAGGTTGGAAGGTTTGGAGACAAAGCCAGAGAGGCAAGATTACATTGGTTTGGACATGTGCTGAGGAGGGATGCAGAGTATATTGCGAAAAAGATGCTAAGGATGAAGCTGCCAGGTAACAGGAAAAGAGGAAGGCCTAATAAGGTTTATGGATGTGGTGAGAGAGAACATGCATGTGGTTGGTGTGACGGAGCAAGATGCAGAGGACAGGAAGAAATGGAAACAGTTGATCTGCTGTGGCGACCCCTGACGGGAGCAGCCGAAAGAAGATCTTTTTTATATCACAAAAACCTGGCATTTAAATAGGGGTGTGTACACTTTTTATATCCACTGTACGTGCATTAGTTTTTGTCTTGATTGTTTTGGAGGTCCAGGACGTCCACTCCTTTGGGACACAGTTACAAAAGCAAAGTCTTGAGACCTGAGTAATAGCTGGAAGGCAAATGGGAGACCTGGGGTTGAGAGACAGTTGCCTACCAGAGTAACTCATTTTTTACAACTCCCGGCACTAGGATCTGAAATGAAAGGGGAGCTGATGTTTGTATACAAACTAATTTGATAAACCGCTGAATTCTTCCCCTGTGAAGTCTGGTCAAAGGATGTCATGAGAACTTGGGTGGTGCAGTGGTGCTGCGATTAACATTGTTGCCTCACAGCAAGAGGTTCTCTGGTTCGATTCTCAGCTGGGGTTCCTCCTTTGCGAAGTCTGACGTCCTCCCTGCACTTAAGTTTGTATCTCCCACATTACAAACTTATGCGGATGGAGTGTTTCTCCCTGGGCTTATGCTGAAAATAGGCTCTTTACTA
>NC_056739.1:351250574-351278568 GCF_019279795.1 Protopterus annectens
ATGTATATATGTGTATATATATATATGTATATATATATATATATGTGTGTGTATATATGTATATATGTGTATATGTGTATATGTGTATATATGTATATATGTATATGTGTGTATATATGTATATATTTTTTTTTTTAAGACCAAAGTACATATAGTTATCTGGTGCCACAGAGAAATGAAGACCTGGACTTTGGGAAGTCTTTACTGGGTTGCCAGGGTGGGGTGGGGTGAGGGAATAACATGAAGGAATATAATCAGTCTGCTTTCTTGGTTTATCCTTTGTTTTAGGAGGACTCTCCCTCCTTTCTTGAACCTCCCTTTCCATTGATTTTGTTTTTTAATTTTGTTTGCCTGTGCTTTGCTGGGATTTTTTTTCTGTTTCCTATAAAATGAACCTGAACTGGAATGAAAGTTTCTATAACACTTTGGCATGGGAGCTTTAAAAAGATACGGGCTATCCCTGAATTAACTTTCTTCTTTCATCAAAGTTTTTTTAAAGGTCCTCAGCAGAGAATGGGATAATATACCTCTTTATGCAGGATGATATTCAGGAGCTCAGGTTTGATATTCTCTTGTAAATTCTGAGAATATGGCCAGGGAAATCTTAACCTGCTGGTAGCAGCCCTAGAAATAACAAGAAAAAATAAATGTCATAAGAACCTTTTGAGAGAGTACTTGATTACCTGAGGGACAAAATACAATGAAATACTTGACTTAGATGCTTTAGTCTCTGAAGAAAGGAGACGAGCAATTAGCATTCTTACATTATCAAAGAAAGCCAGCAAAAATGTGAGCCTCGCAAGTTTAAAAGCTAGGCTGGAAGCATTATAAACTTCTTTCCTAAACTTATCAAAGGCTTTCTCTTCCTTGTCAAAATGATTATGGTTAGCTGCTGTTGGGTGTTTGTAAGAAGCTGATTTTTTTAGAGAAATTACTGCAGGGTCTGATCTGGGGTTTGAAAAGAGGCATTTGTGGTTTAAGGAACATGAATTAATTTGAGTTTTGTTGGGAGCTGTCAGGCAAACTTCAGGATGCAAGGAAAGCATCCTCTAAGGCTGGCAAATGGCAGGGGAGGTTTAAGAAAGGAGGGAGGGTCCTAAAACAAAAGACCATCCAAGAAAGCAGACTGATTATATTCATTCATGTTATTCCACCTCCCCACCCTGCTGCCGGTTGAGGAACATATACCTGTAGTATATCACAAAATATATCTTTGGTGGGATTATGGTATTTCTTTTTGAAAACAGTAACAGAAGAATGCAACTTTTCTGGATGGGAATATGAAGAAAAACTTTCCTCCGTGTCAAGATTCCCTGTTTTTGTGAGAAACTATTGAAATCTAATTCCTGTCCCACAGATGGAGAATCAGTATCAAGGAGAGGAAAATCTTTTTCGTTTTAAAAAGAGAAGAGAATTTATAGACTGAAAGGCTTTAAACAAGTCTTGAGCAAAACCCATCTAATGTTCCTTATTTGCCTTAGGAAAACGTTTAATTTAACTTTCTTTCCAGGACCCACCGTCCAAAAAAGTATGTCAAAAGGGATAGACCATTTCCTGAGAATCAAGTTCTTCAGACCAGTTTAGCAAGGAACATCACTTGCTTCCTTCCCTGATGCTGACAAGTTAAAGGTACCATGCCTAAAGAAGCCAGCTGTATTGTCGTACAGGACATGCCTGCCTTCTGCTTACCAAGGAGCAATACCAGAGGGAGGAAAAAAAAAAAAAAGATGAGCAGTCAGAGGAACTTGATATGGCCACAGCAAAGTCCGTCACTGGCAGCTGAGGCAGAGCTAGCAGTTGTCAAAACTGAAGTTCACATATAGCTTCTGTTCTTGTGGCTGTGGAAGGGACAACTTAGCTGCAGGTCCATATCTGTACTTCAAAAGATATCTGACAAGCAGGTAGTGGAGTCTCTGAGAATCCATATTACCTCCTGACTACAAACATAGGTTTCAAGGTAAACTTTTTTTTTTTTTTTCTTTTGTGACAGCCACCAGATAGACCAACCCAAACTATTAGCTACAACTTTTGACAGAAAAAAAACAAATCCTCACAAACAATGGCACTTTGGAAGGTATTCTCCAACAGTTTACTTGGTTCTTTGACAAACTTTTTTTTTCTAAAAATTATCATTAAAGTACCTAGCAACATTCTGTTAGAGAAGAAACTTCTCTGAAACAGATGAAGAAATGGCAGAAAGTTACGAAAGGGGTTCTTCTCTATCCAGCCTTGAAAAAGCACTAGTTTGTCAATCACAAAAGCCTGCAAGGAAAAACACATATTGTAAGAAAGTTCTGAAAGTTTGGAACCTTGCCGTCTAACTTTATACCATCGTCCTCAAACTCAGTTGTGTTCTAGTAGCAGAATAAATATACAGTACAGCAAAGTAATCCAAATGCAAAAAATATTTGCAAGAAAAAAATGTATGTCTGTAGTAGAAGATAATATAATTGAACAAAGAACAAAAGGCTAGATGATGGATTGAGTTAAGTATAGTTAATTAGCAAGTAGTTAGGACATCAGGCTGGAGCTAGACGGGTAGATTTTTAAGTTCAAGTTTGACTTGGTGTTTGAGGGATGATGCTTACATTAAGAGGAAAGGAGTTCCAAGTGTGTTATACGGAGTATTGATATAGGGACTTTACAATATGTTTTGATGGTTTGTAGATGTCCAGAAGATGTTTGCCAGATGTACAAAGCCGACTTTATGGGTTTTAAGGAGATACGATATTAGAGATGGAGGTGCAGGAAATGGGGTTATAGTGTGTGTAATATGCAGTTGTGAAAGTAGTAGTTTTGTGAATTCAGGCCATTGTAATGACTTGAGGGTGAGGCAGTGGTGGAATTTGTAGGGGAGATTGGAGCCGAATCTAGCTATTTTACTCTGTTTACTTTAATTTGGAAAGAAGAGATGACTGAAGGTTAGTAAGTATTGGTGCAGCATATAGAAGAGAAGGTAAGAGATGGGGCAGGGAGGGTTTGGTGGAGAGTGAAAGCAGTTTGATTGCGGTATAGGAGACCAAGTTTGTGGTCTTTTTTTTGTATGCATTGATATGAATGTTGAATTTCAGTTAATCATCGATAGTGACACCAAATAATTTAGTACGAGGTTCAGGTATGACTATGGTTTTTGTCAAGGGAAGTAATGGAGAGAGGATTTGAGCTGTCCCATTGTTTTAGGGAGGAAAAGTATAAGTTTAGTTTTTTTTAGGATTTGGTATTCGTTGGTTATCAGTAAGCCAGGTTTCGATGGAAGTGAAAATGTTTTCGGTAAGAGCAAGGAGTTCAGGGATGCTATGGGCAGTAGTAGTAAGTGTGTAGTAGTCAGCATATTGTAAAAGTGTAGACAGGTTAGTAGCAGAGTTTAATCTGTTGGTAAAAATGTTAAACAAGAAAGGACCTAGAATAGAGCCTTGGGTAACACCAGTGTTGACAGGCAGAAATGGGGAAGAGACAGTTTGCCAGCATATGGGATTGTTGTCTTAGATAAGTAACTGCAAAACCAGTTAATAGAGGGGGGTATATAGATGGCCAGAGAGAGTAGTTTAGTGTAGGGTGTGTGTGTCGAAAGCCTTAGATCAAGGAATAAACCAGACACTAGAAGGTTATTGCAGGCTTCTGCTACAGTTTGGGTGAATGAGAGTAGAGCAGTAGATATGCTGTGGTGGGGGTCTAAAGTCATGCTGGGTGGGAGTTGGTAGATAGCTACTTAAACACCTACTGGATAACTGAGTGTGGACACCATTTTCAAGAATTTTGGAAAAGGGGGAAAGTGTAGTGATAGGATGATAGTTGGATGGGTCAGTGGAGTTTCCACCTTTATAGAGAGGGATAGTGTAAAATGATTTCTCTATTTCAGGAACTAAAGCTTCGGTAATAGAACGATTTATAAGAATAGAGAAAGGGTAGGCAATAGAGTTTGCAGCAGTTTTAAGGAAGTGGGGGAGTAATTTGTCAGCCTAGGGAGAACAGGGTTGGAGTTTATTTATTTTGGATTTAGTGAAGGCAATGGGAGCAGGTTGTAAGGAGAATGAATTGGAGGAGGATGGACTGGGAGGTACAGGCAGAGTAGAGGCAGTGGGGACTATGCTGAGTTAGTCTTTGAATTGTTTATGTGAAGTGATTGTTTAATAGAGCAGCAGTTTCTTTGGCTGTATTTAGAGGGAAGGGGTTGGGGGTAGGAGGGTTACCGGGATAGAGGATTTTATTAATCGTGGACCAACATTTTTTAGGGTTTTTATGTGGGCTATATTGGTTAGAGGCAAAGAATGCTTTTTTGTCTTTGACCGTCTTTTTACACGTTTCTTAGTTCTTTGTAATGTTGGCGTAAGGGAGGAATTTTATTTTCAACCCAATTTTTCCAGCCAGCATCTGTCTGATGCATAATAGAGCATGTTTGCTTGGTTAGCTAGGGGGCAGGGTTACTTTTATACTCTCTCTTCTGTTAACTAGGGTTCTTCTAAAGATTCAGCATGACTACAATAACACTGTTAACCCTCTTTCTGCCAGGTAACAGTAATTATGCAGTATTTATCCTCTGGCTTTTCTTACTCCCCTATCAGGATTTACCTCTTGGCCATCTCTACTTGTCTGCCTTTCAGATTGCCCCTTTCTACTTCAACTCAAATGATATGTTTTTTTGAAGAGGTTTACATATCCATCCACGTAGAAAACAGGTGCCATCTCCTTGATTTTAATTTATATTGGAAAAACTTAAACTACTCCTCCCCTTTGAACTTTCTCACAAGGCTGATTTGAAGCTCTTAGCTTGAGAAACAGTGTTCCATATTGCTCTGACTTTTGCTTGAGGAGCATTTGAGTTGCAAGCTTTCTCACTTTTGACAAAAATGGAATAACTTTGGGGAAAAAAAATCTGTCCCTTATGCAAGGTTTAGTTTGAGTTTACGTTTAACAAAGCTATTCATCTTTGTTTTCTATCCCAAACTTAAAAATAAGGGAGGACAAATTCTACATGCTCAGGATGTCCATAGGCAGCTCATTTGAACTACCTTCACAGAACAAAATCCTTCAGGAGATCTAATTGGCTGTTTTATTTAGCCTTCAGAGGATATGAATAGTCAAAACTGACAATTTGTAAATGGTTGTCTATTTTACTTTTTGTTCTCACTGTAATAAGACACTGCCAGGCAAGGTCAGGGTCCACTGTGCCAGGGCTTTGCCTACTTCTTTGGCTTTTTTGGAAATTTACTAGAGGCACCAAACCTGGTCTTTCTTGCACATCTTTATTAACTAATACAAATCCTTACTCCTAGGTCCAGGCTTTCCTAAAACTATTCTCTAGTGGCTCCAGAAATCTCTCCTTTTTCATCTTCTCTTTCTAAGTTGTGGTGTTTGTCACCTTTAGTGTAGGCTACTGTAACAGTGGTCTAATGATGAACATAGTTCAGTTGTGTAAGTAAGCTTACCATAACAGTAGATGTTTAAGTAGATGTCTCTTACAAAAATAATACCTTCCTTTCACCCCCTCCTTTTTGTTGTGTATATGCCAGAGTGTGGTTATTTTCCCTTCCCCTTCTTGTATATACCATCTGGCAGGGCTCTAGCCTGTCTTACTTTGAGTCAAGAAATCCCTGACATTTTGTTACCCCAACAACTGACTATATATGCTCTACAGCAATTAGGGCATGTGGAAGGTGCCCTGAAAATTTGGAAGCTGGTCAGTTGTCCAGTCCTTGAGTAGGATACTTTCCATATAGCTTAGGCTATTGCAACAGTGATGCATTCAAACATCTAGTTCTATGGTAAGTTAATTTACATAACTGTTTTTTATGTGCTGTACTGTTGTATTAAAATTTGTTTTTTTTTAACTTGTTTAATCTGTTTTAGTATAACTTGTTACGATGAAAGTTTAGCCCAAATGTGGTATCTAAATTTTAACTTTTATGTTAGTTTAGTAAATGCAAAATGTGAAGAAATTATTTTAAAACATTTTATGTATTTACATGTGCATATTTTTAGTCTGTATGAATGCTGCAGTTGCTTGTCTGCCACTTTTGAAATCAAAATGCTGGCCCTTATTTTTCCGTGTTCCACATTTAATGTTTGTATTATTTTCAGTGATATGCATCACTTCACTGCTTTATTTCTAAAGCTTCTGTATTTGGTGGTCAAATGTATGATCTTTGTTTCATTTTTTGAAATGTTTTAGGCATGATAAAGTACTGGTTTTAGACTTTGCATATTTTTTTTAAATTAGGACGTGAAGGGCATAGGTTTTTGCTTACAGAAAGATTAGTATTTAAAAATGTCAAAGCATTTTCTTAACCAGAGTATATTCCGTATCCTCTTAAAATAAATTTCTTTGTATATAGATAAATTGGGGTTACCTTTCTATGAGCTTTTCTTGGAAGAAGTAGGCCAGTTCCTTTAGTATTTGAATGACCAGAGTGTGATTAGCAGCCCAGGTTTTAGAGGGGATGGTGGTAGATATGATTGAGTATGGACTGAGCAAATGGAAGCCAGCTGCTCCATTTTGGGTAGAGATTATGGTTACAGATGCCTATGAGCCCCCTGATGGAGCTGGAGGTTTGTAATGTGTGTATCCGCAGTTATGTTGACAGTTCATGAGATGCTTTGCAGTGGGGAGAGGAGATAAAGGGAACCTATCTCTTTCCTCCTACAGGGATTTAAATGCCATATTGGCTGTTGGAAGGTACGAGTCTCAAGGGGTGTAAAGCTGCATGACTAGCTGGCAAGTCTCTAGGGCTCTAAGTTCAATGATTGCCCTCACAAAAGAGTAGCTGTTAGTGAGTGTTGTTGTCATTTAATAAATAAAAGTCTGACCCCTATGAAGAACTGCATTGTTCTAGAAAAATGTTTCTTTGAGTTAAATGTATGTTTGGGCAAATGTAATTTATTGTGGAGTTTTACTAGAATACTGGCCAGTTTGCAAGTCAAAAATTCCTGCCTTTCTGTTAGTTCTGTATTGTAAAATATTGTGAATTACATTTCTTCCTGCCTGTAGTACTTTGGAAAGTAAAATATTTTTAGATTGGCTCTTCAGAGCTACTTTCGTGGTCTTTGTATTTGTTTATCTGGTAAATATGCTTAGCCAAGGGAGTTTTTTTATCCACAACTAATGCTATGGGTAGTTACAATAGAAATGCCAAAGTACATTAATTTAGAGCAAATTAATTGTAATGAATAATGCTTCATACATTACAGTAGAATACGTATGCATTACAGTAGTAAGATTTTAACCATTATCAATGTATATAATGAATAAACTGTATAAAAATACAAAGTAGGAAATATTTACATTTTGTTATCAATAGAAAGATTTTATTGAGAAAATGCATATTTGAATAGGAAGGAACAAAGCTGGGTGGGAGTGTGGTAATTTAGGTTAACATAGTAAACTCTGGATGATGCTGGCTGTTAATTGAGTCAATGTGAAACAGATGCGACTTGACATAATTGGATACAGTTTGGAAACCTTTTTTTCTGTTGGCAAGGATTGCAATTTTGATAGTATTCTGTGGGTTATCAGCTGAAGTAACTGTCTAGGTCAGTGTCTTGCTAGATTTGAGTAGAGATAAAGTTAGAGCCCTTTCATTCCTCTCAAACCATCACAATGAGCGCCATTTAGGGATGCCATTATCCAGGCAGTCCTGAGGGTTGTTTATGCTGTCACTTGCATCCCATGTGTGTAACACCTTTGCCCATGTCTTACGTGATTTAACCATGTACATTAACAGAAAAGAAAATAAACCATTGTAACATTTTTTCCATATGCATACATTATACATTGCACATCTTTATTTTATTGTAATTCTGTCCCATATTACAAATGTTGCTAAATTCCTGCTTTCCCTTAAACCTCATTCCTCCTCCTCATCCTGAATATTTTGGATATATCGTTCCCACAATTTCCATTTATTTTATTTACTTTGCTCCTTTCCTCTTCAGTTCTTTTATCTCTCACATTAGTATTCAGTAATTCAAATACAGTTGCTTTAGACTTTTTTGCTTTCCATTTTCTAGTAATTTCTTTTTTGACCGCCAACAGAATTAAACTTAAGGCCTTACCATGTCTAGGAAATTCTGATCTTTTCTCAGCTCAAAAAAATCCATATCTTTAATTACAAACATTTGCTCACCCAATATTTCTGACATAGTACTCTACTCTGTAGAGAATTTTTAAAATCTGTCAACTTATTACACTTATAAAATGGATGTTCCTAGTTACTGCTTTCTTCCCCATCACACCTGCAGAATTTACTTTTTACCGGAGGGAAAGTCGTTTTGACTGCTTGGGGCAGTATGGAAATACCTGGACAAACAAAAAGATCTTAAAGCTTCTGGACTCCATTGCATACTTGGGAGCTGTGCATGTCTTCCATTGTTTTCTTGTAAATTGCTTTCTCTCTTCCCAATCTTTTCTGACCTCTGAAAGATTCTTATAGTTGTCATGTAATATTTTATATGCCTACTAATTATCTCTTTAGAGGAGAAGCTGCCGTTAGATTTGACTAAAAATTCCATCAGATCAGGTTTTTCACTTGATTCCCTTGTCACTTTCTCTTTGCCTATACTCTGACATCAATCACTTGTAGGGAAGGGTAGTCTTTAGCCTTTAGTCCAAACATCTTTGCCTCATTCCACTTTATTACCTTTCCCTCTTGGGTTTGTTTGTTCCCAATACCTTGGTTCTTTAGCCATTTTCTCCAGAAAATTCCAGCCCTCTCTTGCCTGTTTTTTGTACCCCTACTTGTCATCCTTATTGTCAAAATCTCCTTTCACTATTACCATGTTCGCTTAGTTCTTAGAATTTTTTTGTTTTTTTTTTATTTTAATAGTCCTACACAATATTATACTCATTCTCCTTAAGGAACTGCATCTAAATTCCACTCTATGAAGCAAAGGGTTCAAAAATAATCATTCCTTTGCATTTTGCATTATAACCTTCTGCTTGTGTCTGAGCCGTAACTGTGTAGTTCTAAAATATCACTTCATATCAGGCAGTCCTAAACTACATTGTTCTCTAAGAAGGATCAGTTATACTCTTGCCCTTTTCCCCTCCCAGATAAATTCCTTTGACTCTTATTATTGTCTACAACTTCTTCTCTGGTTGATTAAATTTCATAGAAGGGTCAGGCATATTTTTAAGGGGCTAAAAACTTTTTCACTGCTTGTATTTTACTATCCATATCCACAAACAAGAGCTTCCAGTTTTAATTTTTGTTTAGTCTCTTCCCATACATCCTTGTGTCATAACAGAAGGCTTTTTAATCCATACTCCTAAATTCTTAATCTTTTCTTGCCCTTATAAATGTGGGTATTGCTGAACCAATTCATGAGTACATAATTTACAGCTATAGCCTTAGTTTTATTTTTATTAATTTTCTGTCCTGAAAAGACTTGAAACTGTCCCAAAATGTTCCCATAACTGAGATCCTTTTCTGGATTTATCCTGTACAAATATCTGCAAATAGTTAACTTTTCTTGATTACCATACCATTTATAACCCTGAATTTCTGAATCCCTTATTTTCTTTGACAATGTCTCTAAATGTGAAACATATAACAAAGGGGAAAAGGACACCCCTGCCTGATCCACTGTTCAAACACAACTCATAAGAGAGGACCCTTCCCACTTTAATTCCCCCCGGTCCTTCATATATCCATCATCATTGTATCGGGAAATGCAAATATTTCCATTACTGTACTCATAAAATCCCAACTTATTCTCTTGTATGCTTTCTGTACATCAATACCCACCAAAACAGCAATGTTTTCTTTACATTTCCGTATGGATCATTATTGTACAATCTGGTTTGCATCCCCTCCACAAAAACCACATTGATCTATATCTATTAATTTGGCAAAACCTTTTGTCATTCTTTTAGCTGCTATAGACATAAACACTTTAATCATGGTTTTAAAATCAAATGGGTCTGTGTGTGATGGTTCTTTACTGTCCTTAAGTAATACAGCCACCACAACATTCTCCCAATATGCTGGTGCTTTCCCCTCCTTTTAAAACACTGCTGAGTGATGAACATCTAAGATTTTGTTTTCTTCCCTCCAAACTTCACAGGAATACCATCTGCTCCTGGAGGCTTGAAGATTGATTATACATCATCGTTTTTATCTCATCCACTCCCATCTTAAGCGTTTGTTGTTGAGCCTCATCTGTTTGTAACCTTGACATACTTAAGTCTTCCACAAATATTTCCATTTTGTGCTCTTTCTTGATTTCCACATTTCTTCTTTATACATATTTTCATAAAATTTTAGAAATATCTCTAAAACCTCTACAGGATCTCTGGTTATATTTATTGTTATACGCTCACCAAGATTGGCAGCAACCCTTTCTGCCTAGTCATTGTGCTAAAAGTTTTTGTTCTCTGGTGTTGTCAAAAAATACTTGCTTAATAGCAGTCTTTCTGAACTCATGCATATTGTCAAGATACTACCTTATTTTTCTCTTTAGCACCCAGCAGTTGCCTAGTCTGCAATATTTAACCTTTGTCATCCCCTTTATGTAATTTGTATTATTGTCTTAACCATGTCTCTCTCTCTTTTATTTCTACCTTGTTTTTAAGCTTCATTTTCATTGTATACCACTCAGTAGCTATTGTCTTCCCTAATAACTCTCAAGTAATTTCCACTACCCTTTCCTTAAATTCCTATCTTTTTATTGAGTAGATGGGAAAGTGACAAGTGCCTCTTTTTTCATTACCTTGCATTCTTATCCTTTTTATTTGTACATGATCTGAAATGCTTATTGGATGTGTCGTAGCTTTCAATTAAATGCAGATGTTCCTGTGAGAGAATTTCTGTCTAGTCTAGCCAGTTGGGGAATAATATGTAAATTCAGTCAGAGTTCCTGCTATTGAATTCACATCTTCCATGCCAAGTAATTTCATAAATTTCTTCAGAAATTTACCCTCTTGTTACATTTTCTCTCTTAGGTCAATTGGTACATCTTCACCATTGCAAGTCAAGTTACAGTCCCACATAAGTAATATTCCCTGCTGAAAGCTAAATATTTCTTCCAAAAATTTAAGATCCATAATGGCCTTTTTTAGTGGAATGTAAATACACACCAGCATAATCCTCCTTCATTGCCAATAGCTCATTACTGCCACAAATCTACTATAATTATCATTTTCCCTTCGTATCATAATAGGAACCCTTTTAGCAATTGGTATTGCTTTCCATTTGACTTGTCCCTGATACTCTGCTGAATATCCATTCCAAAATTCTTTATTTTTCAAATTTACTTGCTCATTTCTCTCCAAGTGTGTCTCCTGAAGAAATGCAAAGTGCAGCTTGTAATCTAATTCAGCTCTTTGTCAGTACCTGTAAGGCATTCTACGTTCCAAGATAGTATGAATGGCTTGGCCATTGTGATTAAAAAGCTGCAGTTACCATTTATTATACCTGATAGTTTTTTGTGTGTATATTTCCAACTTTTGTGTTACATGCACTGTTTGGCAGGCTGATTTTTTTTTTTATACAGTCATTTCTTATGTCCATTTGAACTTGTCATATTTTCAAGACCTTTTGTTTTAACAAAAGCCCTTAAACAAAAAAAAAACTAAATACATTTTCAAAACACCTCACGCTCTATTAACTTGGAGCAAATGCACAACTATGTTCATCTTCAAAAAAAAACAAAAAAAACGAAAAAAAAACAAAAGTTTAACCCACCAGATAGGAACAATGCCCCAGATTGACAGCTGCACCCACAGGCTTTACCTAACGGTTAAGGTGTTTGCCTTACAAACACAAGGTGCAGGGTTTGAGTCTCTCAAGGGATAATTGGCTAGGCTTAAAATGGCTCGCAAGGGCAGTTAGCCTAGTACTAATCTATGAACCTATGAACTTAAAATTAGTTACCCATGCTACAGTTTGTGTTCCCACTTACATTGATTGCTGGCTGTTTTCTTCTCTTCCATCCTAGATGTGAAGAATAGCTTGTTTGCTTTCAGGAAACATTAACTTTTAGGTCTAAGAAAAAGTGCACTCGCTATCTTTATACAGAACAAAATTGTACACTGTTCTGTTAAATGCATTAAAGTATTAAGGCTGCTTTCTCTTATTCACTTCCCGTAATTTCAAACTTTATTTTTCCCTGAACTTCTTGTACCTTTTTAATTTTCCTCAGCAAAGAATATGGAGGGGCTCTCAAGATTAATTGCTTGTCCATGCAGACATCTCTCCCTGGAAAAGTACTCCGCAATGAATATTTGTAAATTTCACTCCTACAGCTTCCTTCAGCTGTAGACAACTTGACTCTCACTAAACATTTGCTAATGAAAAAAGAAAAAAAATAAGCTAATATTTTTGCAGATGAGAAACTTGACATTTTCATGGCCTTCATAAATATCATTTTAAAGCCTGCTTGATCAGAAAAACAATTTGTAGCTTTAGCCAAGGGAATTAGTGTGGATGTTCACCCTTGTTAAAATAAGACATCTTAATTTTACATATAATCAGTACACTTTTTTTATTTAATTGTTGTCTGTAGTTGGAAATCCATTGTTAAGACTCTCATATGGTGAATTAACCAGAGCAGCTGTAACACAAAAAGGTCAGACAATACAAGTTAATACTCTGCAGTTAATGAGGAAGTTAGAAGATATTCTGAGTAAAATTAAAAACATACAGTAGCAAAAGAAACACATGGGAAGCCTGCATTTCGTTTAAAATTGTTCCCAGAGGACTTCGGATTCTCAAAATGCCTACTTTTGGCTCTGTTTATCCTGAGTTACTCTCCAAATGGCAACAGTTAAATTTGGAGACAAGCTATAGTTATATGAAGCTCCTTATAGGACAATACATTACCATTGAAGAAGAGCTACATAAAGAAGCGCTAGATTTAGATCAACAAATTAATTCTGCTATAACACATACACAAAGAGATGATTTCCTTGCAGATCTAGCGACTACCTTAACTGGTTTAGACAACAAATTGCTACTAGCTAAAAAAGAAAAATAGAAAGAGACTGTCTTGATTTTTCTAAGGGGACTGTCTTCTCTTGGCCGAGGGAATCCACTCGACCCAATAATGCTGTGACAACTGTCAGCATTGAACAACCATTGAATGAGTGCCCGGATTCCTCAGTCCCCTCGGCTTCCGGTAATATTACGTCAGTTCCACCTGTAACATGAATAAGAACCACGAATTGAAGTGCGATCTTCTACAGTCTCAGCCCATGCATTACATACTTAAGCAGCACAGAATGGACAAGTAGTATGCAGGAAAATACAGCAGGCTATTGAATTAAGCTCTACACAAGGGGAGAATGAAGCAACTGGTCTCCTTTTTCCACTGCCTTTTTGAGCAACTGGCCGGCAGACGTGGAGCCCACAATACAAGGGCAGGAAGAGGAAAACATCGGATGAGCAGTTCGAATTCCAAAAAGAAGACATTGAGACCCACGCAAAGGACTTGATTGTCTACCTTTCACAGTATGCATTGACCGAGTGTGAAAAATCTATTTTGAATATGGGGCTATCTTTTATTCCTTCACAGAGCATAGATGTGAGTGATTTAGTTGTAGATGTTGTTTTACCAGGAATGCAGCATTGAGCATGCAATATAGCAACAGCATAGTAAATGAAGATGATTTCTTCAGTTTTAGAAAACCTCCACGTATGTACCTAGTTTACACCCGTTGTTAGACAGCTTTGAGAAAGCATGTACCAATGATTTAATTGCACTGTTTAATAATACCAATAAGTTGAAACCTAGATTTTTTTAACCTAACTAAAGATGAGAAGCTGGCACTGAATACCCTACAGAACAACACTGATATAGTTGAGACCAGCAGATAAAGGGGGTGCTACAGTGCTGTTGGACAGCAGTTATTACAATGACACTGTTACTGAAATGTTATCAGACGTTACTACATATAAGAAGCTTTCGATGTCAGACTTGATAAAATCATTAAAACTGTACATGCAGATCTTTGACATGTTAATGTGTAATGTTATTGATGACAGTTTGTATAGATATTTTCTGATTGAGAAACCTTTAGTACCAATGTTTGGAGGTCTCCTGAAAATACATAAATCACTAAATAAACCTCCATTAAGACCTATAGTATGTCAATTTTTTTTGGAAAAACAACTGAGACCTATAGTAGACTCTACAGCTTCTATCCTACGTGATGCACAGTTTTTGGACACGCTGACACCATATAACTTTGATAAGAGATTGAATGATCTGGATTATATGGTAACGCTGGATGTAAAATCACTGTTTACTAGTATACCGAATGATGTAGGTATAGATTTTTTGAGATTATATTTAATACAAAAAAAGGGATGACTAGCTGTCAAGTCATGAAGATTACAATGTTAATGGAGTTGATCCTTACATGTAATGTATTTACTTTTGATGGAAACTATTACCTTCAAACAGGAGTAGCGATGGGCACATGTGCCAACTCGTATGCCAACCTAGTGCTGGCATATTGGGAGTCTACATACATTTTAGAACATATGATATACTCCAAATATAGTATTATAAGAGGTTTGTGGATGATTTATTTTTTTTTTTTATATGGGGGTGAGTTAAATGATTTGGAAGAATTAATCACATACAGCAATGGTGCAACAACTTTTTTGACACTAACCAGTGAGAAATCTCAATATAAACTAGAATTCCTGGATGTTTTGTTAGTGAAAGAAAAGGGGATGATAACCACACAGGTTTATAGGAAACCATGCAGGAGGAATGCTATCCTACATAGAGATAGTATGCATCCACCAGACATCCATAGGAATGTAGTTAAGAATCAAGCTATGCGATACTCACGCTTAACAAGCAATGATTCTGTATATTTTGATCCTAGCTTACTTAGATTGTCGTGGAGTATTCACCTTTCTTCTCCTTGGCTTTGCAATACTTTTTTATGCCATACTCCCCATCCCAGCAGCCCAGGATAACAGCATATTACCATTGAACTTGCTTTTGTCCATCCTTTCTTCTCTTGTACTGTAAAGCCTATATTTCCCACCGATGAAAAAAGTGATTGTTAATTATCTTTAACACATGCATCACTAAAAACTGTGCGCCCGACGCCAGCGTGTGTGTGACGCCCAGCGTGTGCGCCCGGCGCCCAGCGTGTGACGCCAGCGCCCAGCAGGTGTAAGCCCGGCGCCCCAGCGTGTGTCGCCCGGCAGGTGTCGCCGACGCCTCAGCGTGTGTCGCCCGGCGCGTGTAATGCGCGACGCCCCAGCGTGTGCGCCCGACGCCCCCGCGTGATAAAATGTTGTAACCAGTTACTAAGAGCAAGCATTTTTAGTCTCCTCCTAAACATTAATGACAAAGTGGGGGGGTATATGCTTTACAGTCCACCGACAAGTTTAACAAAGTCAATAAAAGTTGAGTCTTTCACAGACACTTTTTCATTGCAAAGCCATATTTTCCATACATTAATACTTTTTAGTCTCAAATTTATTAATTAATTTCAGTGTTCCTAGTCTTTCTGTTCATCTCAGTCTCCTGACAACAAATGCTGGTTTAAAGTCCAACGTATTCCTGACTTTTAGTCAATTCCTATGTTTTTTTTCCCCTGTGTCTTAAGCTTTCTCCTTTGGAACATTGGAAAAGGTTTCACTGGCAACGTCTTTATATAAACTTTACTGTCAGAATAACGAGAAGCAGAGTCGTCTCCTGCTTGCTAGCTCACTTTTTTTTGTTGGATAAACTATTTTTTTTTAATTTCTTCCTCAGTCTGTCCTGCATCAAAAATGCCTTTGATCCTCCAGAAAAAAAAATAATCTGAAAACAGATGGATATAGCAGCTTGAATCTCTCACCTGCCTCTTGACATGCCCTGATTTGCTGGTGTAATGTGGATATCCCACCACTGCCAAACCAATAAATGTGACTACCCACCACTAGACCAGTCATCAAGGAGCCTCATTCCTCACCACTGGCACCAGTGGGGGGATGTTAAGTGGGAGAATAGCAGGTGTACACATAGTATTTCCAGATGCAGCTCTCTGCATCAAGTGCAATTTCCGTTAAGAGCACACAGAGATCACAGTCAGTCCAGGGCTGGTTTCTCCCTCTTTCTCCAGATCCCCAATACGATTCCCCACTGGCACAACTATAAAGATATCAGCTGAGTGTCCAAGCCAAGACCTCATCACTCTCTCTGTCCAACCAGTACTACTTGTCCCTCCCCAAGTAGCACACACCTAGGAAAGGCTGTCACAGATTTACTAGCTATGCCCCCTTCTGCCCAGACTATGAGTGTCTGGTGGCAGTCATTACTACCTACTAGCTACCTTAAGACTCTTCCAAGAGTACCCAGTATACTGTGAAACTAATATTAATACAAATGGTAGTTCGATCAAGAGCAAGACTAATAGGAATGGCCCACACAGTGTCACCAAATAAATATACAAGTGCCCTAAAAACTTAAATATCTCTGCAAAGATCAGCCACAGTGAAAGGTTTTAAATGTAATAATTTAATAAAAAACAAGAAAATACTAAGTATATATTCACAGTGACTGAGTCAAATCACAGCAAATATTTAAAATAACATTGGACAGGCTTGTACAAATAAAGAAAAAACAGTATCTAATCTAAGCTTTAGTATATTCCTGACTGTATCCAAGAGTTACTCTTCCCTACTTAACAGAGCAAGGCAGCTGATGTGGTAAATGGTTCTTCCTGTTGTCAGCCCAAGACCATACAGAATGTTCTGTCTCACTAAGACTTTTCAAAATATCTAAAATACTACTACTGCAAGAGCTTGCAGAATGTCATCACTTCTGGTCATCTAACTTCTAGCTCCCATGCAAAACCCCCATTGCTGGAAGCTGGCTGGACTTGGCACCTTCCTGTAAAAATACACACAAATACTTTTGCTCAGATCTTTGGCAGGTGCCGGAAGTCATAAAAGAATTGCATACTTCCACACTTCCAGAATAATAATTAGTTCACCCCAAAGACTATACAGAAAGTGTCCTAGTATAGATTTTGTGTCTCTGGCTGCCTTGAAACCTGTGAGATAGCATCCTTGTGGCATAGCCATTAAAGTGGTTTAATTTCAGATATTTTTCTAAAGTTTGCTGGACTGAGGTTAACCCTCCGGTTTCCTCTGTTAAAACGTATACATTTAAGCAGTTACAATAGTGCATGTACATTTCTGTTTTAATACATTTGTAACTCTGACATCTTGTATGATAAGTTCCAATATATTTTTAACGCAAGCATCTTGTATAAATCAGCTTGATATTCACAAATGACATATTTACAAAATTCCAGCTAGCTGTGCTGGCAGTACCTCTTTCCATCACAGCTGGGATAAAGTTGCTTTTCTTCTGCCTGGTGTATGATGAATCATTTTCTAAAAACACTTTGCTGTCTGCATTGTTTAATACTTTGCTCTTCTGCCACAGTTTTGTCAGGATTAACTCTTTCTGCTGGTATAATTGCATCTTTGCAGCTTTCTCATGGCAAGGTTTGGAGCATGCACTCAATGTGCCCTTTCAATTAAATCCTGGCATGGAACACCAGTCCAGGTACTTATTTGTGTAGTCATAAAATTAATAATTTCTTCCAATTTCTATGGTACAGCAGAAAATCTATTCTTTCTCTGCATACTCTTGTCTTCTATTTTCTTTTGAAACTGCTTTTCTTGAGAAGCCTCATACGCTCCACCTTTTTCTTCATTTCGCCGTCTGTTTGCATTTTTATCAGTTCATCTGAACAGCTAGTTAAAACTTCTGCTTTTCCCACCTTTTGACATTTTAATGTATTCCTTTAGTGTTTTATTTTAATCACCTCTGAGTATGTTAAATTTATTTTTTTTCCCTCTAAATTACTGGATACAATTTCTTGAACCAAAGCTGAATCTTAAACTACGTTTTGCTGCACATCTGGAGAATCCTTCCCAGACAGTTTTTTCTCCATCTTTTCTAGCTGATTTTCTTTCAGGATTTCCAAATTTCTTCTTTGTGGGCATTCAGACAGTGTACTTAATAGCCAGTAACTGAATTTTACCCAAAAAAAGTTTGTTGTACTACTACTACTACTTTATCAGTTTCTGTTGTCATAGTGGGAGATCCGAAGTTAATCTGTTGATCAGTGTGCAGCCATTTTGGAAGTTGTGGCATCCCATTTGTTTTCTTTGACCCTAATCACTTTCATGAACACGGGGAAATATCAATGTAAACAGGAGACTCATAATGTCTTCATGTAAATGCTTGCTTCTGCACATCCACTACTAAGGCTACTACAAGCACTGGCATGATGAACTGGATGTCCTGTCCAACCTGCCAGCCACAATGTGCATTGCCATCCCTTCTGTGAGGAATAGTGGCATTCCACTGCTGGCTATACCCTGAAGTCTCACAGGATGGACATGCCCTTCCTCCCCTGCCGTCTGTCATATATGTAGACAGCTGTTTGAGTACACATACACGCACGTAGTTCTTATTATAAATTGTCATTTCTTGCAGGTAAGGAAATTCTGGCAAGTGTTCCATTGTTTTGCACTGTTGGAGTGAAAGTTTATGCCATCTGTAAAGTGAAACATTATTATCTTTGGGCTTGAAGACATTTTATGGCATAATTTATTATTTGCAAGAAAGTGCCAGTGTTTTGTATTCTATTTGTATTCTATTGGTCCACGTCAGTTGTTGCAGTTTTGGTAAAGTGTCAAAGAGCAGCCAGGGGGAAAAAAACATTTTATCTGTTTTAACACAGCTGTCCCCATGGCAGGGGATTGTCTCCTATATCTCCCATTTTGAGCTTGCTGTAGGGACATTTTCCATTTGGAGCAGCTAAATACAGATCTGCAAACCAGCCAGTGAAAGTGGTTGAATAATTTTCAAGATTCTGACATGCTCCAGCTGAATGAATTGGAAATATTAAATGTGAAGTTGTTCAATCTCGCCGTTCTTTCTTTACTGATGGGTTCGGAGCCGATCCCTCTGCTCCGATATGGTCAATTGCAAAGCTTGAGGTCTTCAAATAGCTTGAGGTCAAGTCCCTATCCCATGATGCACCTGTGATTTACCCCAGATCTAGTTTGCCACCGCAACAGATTGGCGGTTTTGAATTAGCTCGGGCCAGATAAGAAAAATTTTCATTAAAATTCTTATAAAAGTTTTTTGATAGTTAGAATTGTTTATGAAGCTCTTAGCTTTCAGTGTGTTTTTCCCTTCCCATTTACTGGTTTTTCATATATTTGTAGTTGGACTCTTTTAGGCCTAGTTACTTGTAGTTTAAGGTGTGGTCTGTCTAGCCTTCGGTTTTATTTAAGGCTCAGTACAGTAAACCTTAGTCCATATAGATAAGCTTGCTTTTTTCAGCTTGCTGTGATATTAGTGACCTTTGTCACATTTGTTTAGATAGTTGTAATTAAATTTCTGTGTGGTCTGTCTAGCCTTCTGTATTTTTAAATAAGGCTTAGTTGGTTACTACTGTTTAAATTACATTGAACACTCTTAATTAGATAAGGTTGTTTCTCAGCAGTTCTCTTTTTTGACAGTCTGCTTGTGTGATATTTTTTTATTTTTATTTTATTTTACATTTGTTGACCGGGCTAGTCTAGCTGGATATATTTCCACTTTCAGTAGAGGCCCGGGGAGAAAAGCTCCACACAAAATACAACAAAATAACAGGATAGTCAAAAATTAATTAATTGATAAAATCAAAAGATAAACCAGACAATAGACAAGCTGTACAATTGTATAATAACAATTACCAAGTCAATTTGAGAGGATATAGATTAGTAAGGAAAAAAAGTGTATTAAAATAGAGAGAATAAGGGTAAAAGGTCCAAAGGAAGAGGGGTGTCACATAAGAAGGAAGAGAGGAAGAGGAGGTAAGGCAGTAGAATAGGGGAAAGAAAAAGACAGAGAAGGCAAAGAGAAGAGGGGGAGGGGAAAGAAAGGAGAAGGATTAGTGAGAGGAAAGAAGAAAGATTCAAGGGATAAAGGTATTTGCTAGTGTGACTATGATAAACATAGTGGTAGGTGAAAAGAGGGAGACAAGATAAACATAGTGGTAGGTGAAAAGAGGGAGATAAGTAGAGGAGAAGTTAGTTTGGTGTGTTACAAGAACAAAGCCAGTGGTTTTGGAAGTGTAGTTTAAGTTTTTGTTTGAAGAGGGGTAAGGAGGTAATCTGAGTAATTTCCCTGGGTAAGAGATTCCAAATTCTACCTACAGAATTAGTGAGTAAGGAGTCACCAGCTGAGTTGTTAGTCTTAATAGAGCTGGCTAAGAGTTTACAGGAGGATCGAAGGGAGGTAAGATTGCTGTAGGGGACTAGGAGTTGAGAGTATGGGGGTGTTATTGGGTTGGTGTAGTATTTTGTGGGCGATAGTGAGTTGTGAGGTTGCAAGGTAGTTTTGTAGTTCGCCAGCCTAGAAGTTTCAGGTTATGGCAGTGATGGGTTCTGAAAGGGTTATTAGTGGCAAAACAGGCGATGTTATTATAGCAGGTAGCTAGTTTGTTTAGGTTGGTTTTCTTAAGGTTGGTTAAGATTGGTGAGGCATAGAAGAAAGTGGATAACAGATGAGTGTGCAATAGTAGCTCTGGTAGTTGGGGTTAAAAAAGGTTTGATTCGGTATAGGGCTCCTATTTTTCTGTTAACTGATTTGATGGTGGTGTTGATCAAAAGTGAGATTATTATCGATGGTTACTCCTAACAGTTTAGTTGTAGAGGAGAGATGATAGTGGCATTATTAGACAAAATGGTAAAGTTAGGTGGAGATGTGCGAGTGGTAGGGGAGAAGAGGAAAAGTTTGGTTTTCTTAGCAATCAGAAGAAGGTACCGTCTAGTAAACCATGTTTCTACTGTATTAAAAATATTTTGGGTTAGTGAGATTAAATCTGAGGAGGAAGAAGCTGAACAAATAATGGTTGAGTCGTCAGCATATTGAATACAGGTAGCTTGAGAGATTACAGTGTGAAGATCATTAATAGAGGGAGAAAAGAAGTGGGCCAAGAATGGAGCCTTGAGGGACTCCAATGGAGATGGGTAGTAATGAAGAGGTATGGTTATCCCAAAGAACAGCTTTCTGTCTGTTACTCCGATAAGAAGTAAACCATTTAATGGCAAAGTTATCAAATGAGAGGGATTCAAGGATGTGAATTAAGGATGAGTGGTTGACCATGTTGAAGGCTTTGGAGAGGTCAATGAATAGAGCAGAGGAAAGAAGGTTATTGTTGCGATTCTTATTGATGTTGTCTACAAAGGAAAGAAGGGCAGTGGTGGTGCTGTGATGAGGTCTAAAGCCGTGTTGACAATTAGCTACTATGCTGTGTTGAGAGAGATACTGTACAAGTTGCTGATGAATGCATTTCTCCATGATTTTTCCTAGGGGTGACAGAAGAGCAATTGGTCTAAAGTTAGAGTAGTCAATAGAATTACCACCTTTGTGGAGTGGGATAATATAAGAGACTTTCCAGATATCAGGGATGGTACCCTCTTGGATTGTCCTATTAATGAGGATAGATATTATTGTGTGTGTGTGTGGTTTAGCCTGCTTTTTTAAGGCTTACCTGCTATTTTTCTATTCTGTGAAAATTTATTGTATTTTTTGGTAGCAGTAAATTTCTAACTTTACTATGGCTGACCAAGATAAGCACCCCCCAAGTCTGGGTTCAAAAAGTGCCCTAAGTGTGGTCAGTTACAGACAGCCACGTTAACTGTTTATTGTCTAGGGGCTCTGCATTTGCAAGACAATTGTGCCATTTGTCATTCCTTCTCCTTTAGGGTCCTGCAGGAAAGGAAGAGGAAACTAATCGATAGAGGCTTGTTGAAGCTTTAATTTCAGGAAGCTTTGAGTGACCAGGTTGGCTCCAGTATATCTTCAAAGTCTTCCAAGACATCGGACTCAAAAAAGTCATCTACTTCGGCTCCACTGCCCTCGGAGCAGACAGTTTTTTCCTTTTGGAACCGGTCTCCGAAGAGTCCTATTCAGTCGGTACCACCTTTGGTACGATCTTCTATCAGCCTGTCAGATCTGGATGTGGATTGTGTGGTACAGAAGTTGTCAGCACCGGCATTAGCCAAAATGTTATCGGCTTCGACCCAAATGGCTTCGGTGCAAAAGAGCATTGCACTGACTCTTGCTATTCCTCATCTGAGCTATGCTGGTCCTTCAGAGCCTGAGGAGGCAGACATGATGTTTGTGGAACCCTCGGAGCAGACGCCTGCTCCAGTGTCTTCGGCTTTGTGTACTCTTATGTCCTTGGTGCCTTCCGAGGACTCTAGGAGCTGTGACCCTCTCTGGTCTGGTCCGGGGAGGACAGTCGGACCAACTTGTCTGTTCCAACTTTACCTCTCAGGGCTTCGGCTCGGATGAGTTCTGCTCCTACCTCTGGCTCAGAGCCCACTGTTCCAGTGCCGGGGGGGTGTAGATTGTTTCCTCTGATCAATTGACTCCCTCACATCGGAGCAGGGGTGCTTTTGATGCCATGTGGGGAGTCATGTCTCCTAGGACATCCTCTACCTCGGGTCTGCCGCCCTCCTCCCCAAAAGTGCCTGTGTCTGCTTCTGCATCACATGTCCTCACTAAGCATAGAGACCCAGAGCCTCAGAAAGCCCCAATGGGTGCCCCGTGCTGTTCCAAGACCTCACCAGAGGCCCCCACTGATGAGGTTCCCAGAAAGAGATTGTGCAAGAGGAAGCACCTAGACTCCCACAGGAGTCTCACATTGGATACTGACTTAGATGAAGTCAGAAGGGTCCCCATGATCCCCCTCTGAAGATACCTCCTTCACTGAGATACTTGAGTTTCTTGGGCAGAGGGATGATTGGCAGTCCAAAAGCCCTACTGAGGATGTCAGTTCTCCTGAAGGCTTTCAGGTCTCAGCCCTCCACCTCTTGGGTGTCTCTGCCCTTCGATGAGCTGATGCAGCTGGTCTCACGAAGGATGTGGGAGTCTCCTGGATACTATGGAGCCTGTCCCTAGGAGGCCTAATAAATTTTTCTGCCCCACTGGACAAAACATTTTTAACTAAAGGTGATCTGGTTGATGCCATGGTGGTGGTGGCGGCGGCGGCCACCAAGAAGGAAATGTCTGAGACTTAGTCTATCCGTCCTCCTAACAGAGACTCCAGGATTATGGATAGATATGGGAAGCGCATGTTCAGTTCAGTGACCTTTGCTCTCCGTTCGCTGAAATACTTAACCCATTTTACTAGGTTGCAAAGAGATCTCCAGAAGGAGTTGGGAGATGCTCTTCTGGGTACAGTAGCTGCAAGAGCCTCTGACAAAGTTACTGCCCAGCTTGCTACCCTAAATTCTATTGTCCAACTCAGCCATGCATCTCATATTCTATGCAGCTGATGGAATGAGTAGGGCAGCGGGTATAGGAATTGCTCTTAGAATACAGTCCTGGATGTGCTAGTGTTCCTTCGTGGAGTCCTTCAAGTCGTCCTTGGTGAACACTCCCTTTGACTCTTTCCTTTTCGGGCCTAAAGTGAAGGAAACCTTAACCAGGTGAGAGCAGGACGGAAAGACTGTCTGCCGCTGGGGTTTGTTTTTCTACCCCTACCAGACCCTATCCCAAAGGTCAAAGGGAAGGAAAAATGTGGTTCCAAAAAGCCCAGGGAGCCTTTTGGGACACGTGGTGAACCCCCCTCCAGGGACAGAGGAGGGCGTAATAATGGAAGATGCTGCCATCGCGGCTGAGGGGAGTCTGCAACATCAGGGTGATGGAGATCGCTTCTCTGGGAACCCCTACCAGCGCTCCTGAGAAGGAGGCCCGACTGTCCTGCTTTGAAGGCAGTCTGCTGTCGCTTAACTTTGTATCCAGATACCTGGCTGAAAATAACAGACAGCTGGGTACAAAGTATCATTTCCAGAGGGTATTTAGTTCCATTCGCCACACCCCCTCACATCGTAAGAAAAATCCCAGACGTTCCACCCAGTTACAGGGAACAAGCAACTATAGAGGTCCAAACGTTGCTAGCAAAAAGAGTCCTCCAACCAGTCCCGGCAGACCAAACAGGATCCAGAACTTACTGAAGATTTTTTGGTTCCAAAGAAGACTAGAGACTGGAGAACCATATTGGACCTCAGCAGACTGAGCTAAACAGTAAAGAAAGAAGTTTTGGATGGTCACGTTTCAGTCTAAACTTCCCTTCTTAGGGAAAGACAATTGGATGTGCTCAATAGATCTCAAGGATGCGTACTACCATATAAAAATTGCCAGGCCATCCAGGGATCACCTGCGCTTCTGGCTGGGAGCCAATCACTACCAGTTTTGAGCCCTGCCCTTTGGTCTCACTACAGCCCCCAGAGTGTTCACCAAATGCATGGCAGTGGTCGCGGCTCACCTGAGGTGTCTAGGATTCCAGGTGTTTCCGTACCTAGACGATTGGCTCCTTACCGCCACCACCAGGCATCAACTTATTCAGGCCAGGGAGTCCACTCTGTCACTCGGCAATCATATGGGCATTAGTCAACTCAGAAAAATCTGCTTGGTCACCATCACAGCATATCACTTTTATCGGGGCAGAGTTGGACACCACCACTCTAAGACTTCCAATAGAAAGAGTCCTTCTCATTGGTCAACATGTCGGCATCCTGATATCAAAAGACAAAGCACCAGGATCGAAAGTTTTGAAAGCATTGGGCATGATGGCAGCAGCAATTCTAGCCATACCAGTAGCGCAGATGCACATGTGGATACTTAAATGGCTGTTCACTCAATGGTCTTACCAAGAGCTACTCATGAATCACACTATGATCACAAATTCTTGCAAGAAGGATCTTCAGTGGTGGTTGACCTCCCTTAATGTCACGATAGGATGCCCATTTGGCGGGGGGGGGGGGGCATTTTCAGGGAAAGACTGCCCAAGGCACATAGACCAATCAAGAGACACATCTGCATATCAATGTCCTAGAGATGACAGCAGTACTTTTCGTGTTGCAGTACTTTCAGACTCCTCTGGGGACAATAGGGATTCAGACAGACAACATGTCAGTAGTCTGGTATTTGAACAAACAAGGAGGAACCAGATCTTACCCTCTTTGCCGAGAGGCTGTCCGAGTTTGGCAGTGGGCTGTTTCCACCCAGCTCTTTCTGTTGGCAACGCATATCCCGGGGAGATCCAATGTGATAGCAGATAAACTGAGCAGGGCAATCTTGTTGCCCCATGAGTGGACCCTCAGGAAAGAAATTGCAGACAGGATATTCCGTAGTTGGGGCCAGCCTTGCTGCGACCTTTCTGCCAGTCACATGAACATGAAATGCAGAAGCTACTTTGCTCCAATTCCCCCTCTGGGAGAAGCCCCAAGGGATGCACTCGTACATAATTGGCCCCCGGATCTCCTCTATGCATTTCCACCAATACCGTTGATACACAAGGTTCTACAGAAAGCGAAATCCTTGGGAAGGACCATCATTCTTATAGCCCCTCATTGGCCTCATCAGATTTGGTTCCCCTTAATTCAACTTCATCTCTTGGAGGACCCATTTTCAGACCTTCTGACACACCCATTGTGGGACCTTTATCTCCCTCTGCAGTCCTTGAAGCTGACAGCTTGACTGCTCCAGTTCCCAACATAGCCAGGTTCCATAATCTTTCCAATGAGATGAAACAGATCCTTTTGTCTAAAGTCTTACACTAGAAAGCTATATCTTAGCAAATGGAAGAAATTTTCTATATGGGTCTCTAAAAATAATGATCCTTGCCAAGCCCCTATGGGTTCCATCTTAGAATTCCTGACTGATTTTTAACAAAGGAGCTGCAGCAGCAACAGTTAGGGTTCAATTGGCTGCTATTTCTAATTTCCATCATGGTTTTGAAGGTTTGAATATGTCTCACAAGTTATCCAAAACCTATCTCAAGGGGATCTTTCAAATTAGACCACCTGTGAAATCTCCCTATTCTCCATGGAATCTAAATTTTATGCTTTCACGTATAATTCTCCCGACATTTGAACCAGCTTCATCTTGTGATCTCAAATTTTTGTCTTGGAAGACTATCTTTCTGGTAGGTATTACTTCTGCCCGCAGTGTCAGAGCTTCAGGCTTTATCCATCAAGCCTCCCTATTTGATATTTCATGCTGACAGTATCACTTAGAACAAATCCCTCATTCTTAGGCTTTATCCATCAAGCCTCCCTATTTGATATTTCATGCTGACAGTATCACTTAGAACAAATCCCTCATTCTTGCCCAAAGTTTGCACTGAAACCAATCTCAACCAAGTTATTGATTTGCTAGTATTCTTCCCCAATCATTCTAACAATTTTGAGTATATGCTGCCCAAATAAGATGTTCACAGACGGCTCAGATTTTATTTGGATAGAGCAAAAGATTTCAGGAAATCAGACCAGCTTTTTGTTTAATTTTCAGACTCCAGGAAGGGGGGACCAGCAGCTAAAACAACTCTGTCTAAATGGTTATCTGATTGTATGACCTTTGCCCTCAGCTGCCAATATGCCTTTGCAACACAAGATTAAAGCTCACTCAACCAGAGCAGTTTCTACATCTGCCTTTTCTGCCAGACTTCCCATTGATAACATTTGTGCAGCAGCCACTTGGTCAAAACCTCATACCTTTATCACTCGTTACAAAGTTGACAGGGCCTCCTTTGGATCCATGGTCCTGAGAAATATACTCCCGTGAGCCACCTGAGATGGGTGCTTGGGACGCTACCCATCAGTAAAAATGAATGGCGAGATTGAACAACTTCACATAAAGAAGTTCTGTACTTACCATAACGTTCCATGTGAGTTGTTCATCTTGCCTTCATTCTTATGTCCTTCCCTCCTACCCCTTCCTTGGCTGATAAATGACCAAGATGCTGGTTCCATCCTGGTTAATCAAACTTTCTCTTCCTTTTCTCTAGGAATGCAAGAATAACATATGGTATTAGTTTATGCAGCAAACAAGATCTGAGGTAATTCACAGGTGCATCATGGGATAGGGACTTGGCCTCGAGCTATTTGAAGACTTCGAGCTTAGCAATTGGCCGTAATGGAGCCGAGGGATCGGCTCCGAACCCATCAGTAAAGAATGAAGGCGAGATGAACTCAGATGAAATGTTATGGCAAGTACATAACTTCTTTGCTTTGCAGCTTACAAAGCAAAAGTGTGCAACACCCTTTTTATGTAACACAGATTTGTATTTTTGTTTCTTGTCTCGTTTCATTTTACAGGTGGATTATAGCCCATGTGTTGTAGCCAATGATTGTTGGAACCTGATGATGGAATTTATGCAAAGCTTCATGGGTAACCACACTCCAGGGATTCCTTCTGTGTTCAGCAACAAGCACGATGGTGTCTATACTCAGTCTGATACTATGGTACAGTATATGGAGCTATTCACCAAGATCCGCAAACAGCAGCCAGCCTCAATTGGTGGCCTTCGATAGGTCTGTGCTGGATCTCTACTGTTAGAAAGTATCTTTCGATGGTAACACTTGCCTTCTAGATCAAGTGGCTTGGATTCTCTTAGGGTGCTTTGGTATCCATAGAAAGAGAGTAACTTAACTTATTCAGGAGTTACAGACGTTGCCTTACAAGTGGGCATTATATTTATTTTCCAAGGATGTTTTAGTGCCTTCATCTAGTGTGTGTGTTTAAACCACGGATTTTGCTTGTTAAAATCACAGTATAAGCACATACATATGGACTATAACAACTTCAGAGGTGTGTCCTTCTGTAAATGTGGAGTTTAGATATCTTTTCCTTGCATTTTTTTATTGTCTATAGCATTTGTTGTGGAAAAAAAGTCGTACATGAATAAAGTTTTGTTATAATACCTAGCACTGTCTTGTACTCTATTTCTGTTATAACTATTTGTTGTTGCAATGTTAGAAGCGTTGAAAGCAAGAAAAGAACATTCTTTTTATATTTTACAGCTGTTGACCAGGTGGTGGCAGCGAAGAACTTTGATTATATTCATTGTTGAGATTTTACACTTGGATTTGAAAGCATGTTGTATTTATAAGCCAGGTATATTGTCTGAACAACTGAATAAATGAACCAGACAGATGTCCAAAGCATTATTGTTTGACTCAGGATA
>NC_056739.1:351279068-351304068 GCF_019279795.1 Protopterus annectens
AGGGATGGGAGATCGAGGTTTATCCCGGGATTCATCTCTGTGTCACTGCTGGACAGAGGCACAACAAACTAATGGGCACAGTATTTTTTCATATAAGGGGTGGCGTAAGCCACAAAAATTTGGGCTAGGCTTATAAATGCCTTAGGGCAGATAGCCTAGTATAAACCTATGAACCTATATGACACTAATAACTGCTCAGTTTTTCTTAGAGCTTTTGTCCTGCTCAAACAGAATCTTAGCTGTCTGTGTACATCCAAGGAATGCAGAATTCTCTCCCCCTTGTTCTGCGAATTTGGATAAAAAGTTGGCAGATGAATTGTTTAGTTAAGAACCACACTGGAAACCACCTTAGGCATAAAAGTAGGATTTCTCCTCAGAGACACCCTGTCTGGGTAAAATATGATAAAAGGATCTACAGCCATGAGGGCCTGTAGCTCTGAAACTCTTCGTGCTGAAGTAATTGTTAGTAGCATAGCTGTTTTCCATGAGAAGAACTTTAGATCAGCAGTAGCAGCTGGTTCAAATGGAGGCAGGGTGAGCTTTTCCAACACATAATTGAGGTCCCATGCAGGTAATGGTGATCTTCTAGGAGGCCTTGAATTTTTGGCTCCTCTAAGATACTGCTTTAGTAAAGGATGAGAAAAGATTGGTGGCTCTGTATTGTAATGAGCCAAAATGGCAGAGGCATGGATTTTCATTGATGAGAAAGATAGGCCTTTGTCAAGCATCTCAGTTAAGCATTGTAATATCTGAGGAATATTTGGTTCTGCTGCATCAGTTCCTTGTGCTGGATTCCAAGCACAGAATCTCTTCCATTTTTCAGCATAAAATTTTCTAGTACTAGTCCTTCTGGCTTCCAAAATGACATCCATCACAGCTTTAATGAGAGGTGTTGTTTTGTATGACTACATGATTAGCCATGCTGCCAGATTCAGAGTCTGTAGTTGATTGCGCAGGATCTGATTGTTTTGCTCGGACAGTAGTTGTGGTCTTTGAGGCAAGGTCCAAGCTGGGTATTGAGACACGTTCCTTAGGATTGGGTACCAGTATTGGCGGGGCCAGTCCGGGGCAATATCTTTGGCTTCTCTTGTCTGACTTTTAGGAGGACTTTAGGTAGAAGAGGCAGAGGAGGAAAGGCATAAACTGATAGGTTTTTCCAAGTGAAGGATAGATCGTCCACTTTCCATGCTTGTCTGTGATAAGTCCTTGTGCAAAATCTTTTCAATTGATAATTTTGAGGAGAGGCAAACAGATCTATATCTGGGCTCCCCATTTCTCTGTTAGCATGTTGAATACTTGTGGATTTAGTTTCCACTCGTGAGGATCCATAAGGCTTCTGCTTAAATCGTCTGCCAGTGTGTTCTGTTTTCCTGGCAGGAATTGAGCTTGAAGATTTATTTGGTAGGTCAAAGCTGTGTCCCACAGTGCCATAGCTAATCTGCAAAGGGGGTATGTGTGTGTGCCCCCTTGCTTATTTATATACCACATGACTGTGGTGTTGTCCGTCTTTATCGGTAGTTGTCCTGGATGAAGCAAGTCCTTGAAGGCTGTTAGGGAATTTTGAACAGCTAGCATCTCTTTCTGGTTGATATGTAGATGCATTTGTTTTGGTGTCCATAAGTCCTGAATGCTTCTTCCTGCCATGTGGCCCCCCCAGGCATAATCTGATGAGTCTGTTAAGGTTTGGCTGGCAAGGGGTAGAGTGAAGGGCAGTCCCATGTTTTGGTGACATGCCTTTGCCCACCATAGAAACTCCTGTTGCAGGCAGGGAATGAGAGGAATCATTGTTTCCAGACTGTGTTAATGTTGACTCCATAAACTTTTTAGATACCATTCAAGTTTCCTCATATGCAGTCTTGCATATGGAACTAGTAGGATGCAGGATGCCATGAAGCCCAGAGCCTGCAGAATTTGCCTTGCAGAAGACTGGATTTTTTTGCCATCAGTTTGAAGTAAGCAGTCAGTTTGCCTTTGCTTGTCTGGCGTGAGGTAAGCCATCTGGGCAGTTCTATCCAAGCTTGCACCCAGGAATGTTATCTTTTGACAGGGTACCAGTTGTGATTTCTTTTAGTTTATTGTGTACCCTAGGCATGTTAGAAGCCTTTTCACAAATGCCAGGTGTTGAAGAAGAGTGTCCTTGTTCTCTGCTTGAATGAGACAGTCATCTAAGTAAGGACATATTTGTATACTTCTTTGTCTGCAAAATGCAATTACTGGTGCCAGGCACTTTGTAAAGACCCTGGGCGCAGTAGATAAGCCAAAGGACAGTGCAGAGAATTGGTAATGCATTAAGCCAGCCTTGAATTTGAGGTATCTTCTGCACAATTGTCTTATTGGGACATAGGTATGCCTCTTTTAGGTCTAAAGGCACCAGCTAAGCATTCTTGCCCAGCATGGGCAGAAGCTGCTGCAAAGTCAGCATTTTGAATTTTGGAATGTCCAGGTATGTGCTCAAAATCGATAAACCCAGTATTGGCTTCCAGGCCTTGTCCTTCCTGGATACCAAGAACAGTCAAGTAAAAACCTTGTCCTTTTTCCTGTTCTGGTACTGTCTGAATGTCCCCCATATCCATGAGGGACGTAACCTGTTTCTGTGCCTCTGCCCATTGATTTTTTGGCAAATCTGGCCAACCATTTGCCATTGGCAGAGTGTGGAAATGGAATATGTATCCCTGTGATACGATTTTTAGTTCCCACTTGTCCTGGGTTATTAACTGCCAATTTTGAGCAAAAAGTGCCAATTTTCCCCCTATGGGTGCTGGCAAAAGATAAGTGCTTGGTGTAGGCAGAGGGAAGTCATTGGGATTGCTTTCTGTAGGTTTGCGCTTCATCTCCTCCAGATTTGGAGGTGGAAGCGCCCCACTGCTTTGACCTGTATTAATCTTGTGCCTGATATCTGGAACCCTTAGGACGTCTGGATTTGCCCCTTTGAGCTGTCTGACACAGGAAAGAACCAATTTTTTGTAGGCCATTGTCTACTGAATCTTGGTGGCTGCACTTGAAAGAAGTCTTAACAGTTTGCATAGACTTAGTTTTGTCTTCCATTTTCTTTAAAACCTCTTCTGCCTTAATACCAAACAGAGAATCATGCTGTAAAAGGTGCATCTAGCAATTTAGCTTTAACATGATCAGGCAAATTTTGTTCCTTTAACCAGGCATGCCTCCTAATCACATATCCAGTAACTGCGGCCCTGCAGGAGGCCTCTAAGGAATCAAAACCACATTGCAAAGTATGCTTTCCAACTTGTTCAGCTGCATGCAATAATTCCTGCAATTCTTTATTTTCTGCACATTCTGAAATCAACATAATTTTCTGTTTCAGCAATCTCAAAATGTTGTTGGTACTTAAGCATGTGAAATTAACAGTTTAAGGCTCGATTGTCAAAGTTGCAGATGTATAAACCTTTTTTTCCCCTTCTGTCTAGTGCCCTTGAATCTCTGTCAGAGGGGGGTGGATTTTTTGCTGTTGAGGCCTTAATTCCCTTTGCACCCTGTAAAATAGGTTCAGGATCAGCAGCAGAGTTTCTAAATAAAGTTATGTGAGTCAGGGACCCTGCAATATCTGTCAGGCTTACTGGGAGCCGGAGGTAAGGAGTCAGGGGTCAAGCCCAACTCCGAAAACACATCATCCACAATGTCTAAAACAAGGGGAATGACTAAAGGCTTGTGCTGAGAGAGAAGAAAATCCCTGAGCCTCTTTTTGGATTCTGAGAAGTCTTGACTCTCCCAGTGAAAATGCTCCCTCAAAGTATGCAAGGTTTCTCCAAATGAATAATCATCTGGAGGAGGAGAAGATGGACTAGACTCCTCAGCATCAGAATCCTCAAAGGGAGGTATAGATAGTTCCAGATCAGAAGAGGAATCAGAAGAAACAGAAACCTGATCTGAAAATTCATAATCAGTGTCTTGCCTAGGCCTCTTATCTGGAGGGGATGGGTACCCCGATCAAGGTAATAAGGTCTTCAGCCATTTTGATCATCTGTTTTTTAGGCATAGAGGCCTGTGCACGTGGCTCATGTGTCGTTTTTTTTAGCTATCACTGGTTTGCTATACAAATGTTGAGGTCTGAATACACCCCCAGAAGCCCGTACCTGCTCAGCGGCTCCGGACCCATCCGAGGGAGATACATCCGTCGGTCCAATACCTTAAGTATCTTGTGGCATGCCGGACTCCACATGGGTGTTGGGTAGAGGCCTGCGACTCGAAGGTAGTGGGTATCAGGGGCTGCGAAAGCACCTCACTGAGTACCGGCGACTGGCTTAAGAGAAGCATCGTCGTCGGTTTTGGATCTCGACTCCCTCAGTCTTTTTCTTTGCGTTTTTTTATGTACTCCGGTAGTCAATTGCTATCCGATGACATTTCTGGGTAGTTAAATCTGTTTCCAAAATACTTAGATGCAAAAATATACCGATGTTTAATAGTGCGTTGGTTAAATCTAGTACAAAACCGACAGCCAGGCACGTTGTGATCAGGGCCTAGGAAAGAATACAGTATAAATGGAAATCCTTATGAGGTATTTGCTTCCCACAAGTAATACAATTATTAATTTTTGACATCGGTAAAAAGCAAGAAAAAAGTTTCCCCAACAGGATACTTAGCTTTAGTGAAGACTTCGGTTCTGAAACTCAAACTAGAATATTTCAGTAGTCAGCCAACCGGCACTTGCGAAATGCTTCTGTTTCGGGCACCGCACGGCAAGAAAGACTAAAGAAAATGGCATCGGCTGGCTGCATGTTTTATACCCCTGACGACCTGACATCATGGAAGAGAAGACAGCAACTGATACAAGACCCAAGACTTTGGAATTCAGGCAGACTGAGGGCAACCTGCCAGCAGATTACCCAAATGTAATGACTGCAACAGTGAAACACAAAGAACATCTTCACTGATTTCTCAAACTTCACACCAACTGCAATGTTGTTGCCAACTAATCATATCCCATGATACATTATGCAACCCACAAATCTGCCCAACCCTGAAAGGAATAATGGATATTTATGTTCCCAACACAAACTTAGTTAATGTTCACACTTCCAATAACTTAGCAGCAGATGCCCTCTACTCAACATACATCACTAAAATATGACACTCAATCCCACTCTAAGGTTAAATAACCTTCTCATCTTAAAAACTGATCTTAATACCTATTGGAGTGTCGGCTTTGCTCTTGCTCAACCCTTGGATAACCTCTCACATACTAAACATTATTCCTGACTGACATCTGTTAATTAAGCTATTATAAAACGTTTTAGCGCCATCTGATTATACAAAACTACCTGTAAATGATCCTACCCAATCTCCAATATCTTTGTATGAAGCTATTTATGCTCACTAAATTTAACAACTTTTGATCCTCTTGATTCACACTATCTTAAAACTCTTGCTTAACCTAAATCTGTTCCTAATCCTGTCACTGATCTTTTATTTCCTTTCACCCATAATCTTCTCTCTCTGTCCTTGACACTTACCACGAACAGAAAATAAGACAAACATAATACCATGGATTCCACTACCACTTTTTCATGTGAACACTGAATGTAATCACTACCAAATCTTCTACTTTTTTTTCTGTTGTACTAAACTATACCTATCCAATCCGAGGTGGTGCTGCGGTAGCGTTTTCGCCTCACAGTCAGACGCTGTCCAGTTCGATTCTCAGCTAGAGCGTCTTCTGCATGGAGACATGCGTGAATGGGCGTACCATTGTTGAAGGTTGTGCGTCAGGGCTGGTAACTCGGCATGTAAAAATCAACTACTAATCATTAGCGGACCGGAGTTCTGCTGTGGCGACCCCTAACCGGGAAAAGCCGAAAGACAACTAAACTATACCTGCCCAGTCTTTCCCTTCCTACAATAAATACAACCCAGTAAAATTCAACATACACATTTTTACTCTCTCTTACATAAATCAAGTATTGCCTTTTCTGTTTATTATTATTTTTGTAATTCTCTCTATGATTTTTTTACGTTTATTACTTATAAACACTCCATCCTACACAATTTTTGTACATGTACACAACCATGGTAACACTGCATTTAATGCAATTCATTACAG
This sequence comes from Protopterus annectens, assembly GCF_019279795.1. Lineage (NCBI taxonomy): Eukaryota > Metazoa > Chordata > Ceratodontiformes > Protopteridae > Protopterus > Protopterus annectens. The sequence continues at coordinate 351,285,124 of NC_056739.1, forward strand.
ATGTGTGATATTTTGTAGTCTTTGTAGAGCTGTTCTTCACTGAAAAGTTTTATTCCTGCCCCGTCGGACCTCACCAGTAAACAAATAAAACAAGTAAATAACTAGAGTGCATTCTGAGATTTATCGCACAGTATAGTCCCTCCACTACTACAGCATCATTCCCATCACACACTCGCACAGTCAATTACCCGATGTGTTTTTTAGTAAGTGGGAGGACATGTAATGCCTAATGAAAAACAAGGAAAAAATTCATGTGGACTTAGAAATTCTAGGAACACACTCTCACACACACATTATCCGATGTGTTTTTTCATAAGTGGGAGGACATGTAATGCCAAATGAAAAACGAGGAAAATATCGTGGACTTAGAAATTCTAGGAACATGCTTCACCCACTAAACCACACGTGCAGCAGAAAGCTTAACCACGGACACATCACGTCAGCCACTTATATTTTTTCGATATATCAGATTGACAGGTTAAATCTGCAGCTTCAGTAATGATGCTACTAATTGGTGACAGTGAACAAACCATGTATTCAGTGTATCACTGCACAGTCTGCAATGAAAAAGTCAGAGTTCTTTACAACACTGATCTTTTCTCAAACGTCTCCCTGGGGCAACCAACCAGAACAATCACAACAAAAAAAGTTTGCTGTCCTGTAACTCATGCAATTAAAACAGCAAACTTGCACCAAAAGTTCAAAGCAAGATTCTTTAATATGAATGACTGACCTTCGGATTATAAATAAGTTCAGTTTTAGATGCATACAAAACATGCATAAAAGACAAAACACATGCTAAACACTTACTTCATCACACATCACCAACTGAGAACTACAAGAATTCCACAGCATACACCCTAAGCTCATGACCGAAACATATCCACTACTACTTCACAAATAAAAAGAATGTACATTTCAAAGCTCCTTCACTGGTTATACACCACACATCACTGTGGTCAATGAACAAGACTATGTGACAAACTTGATAAACAGGCATAAGCACTTCCCTTTGCTGAGTAATCTAGAGCAGGCACACTTCACTGCTTCTAAACAACTGCCTAAAACAAAGTAATTTAGCTAGTCACTAAATAAGGCAAGTATACCTTCCTAATCACTGATCAACAAATGCAGTTCCATTTGCTGAGTTTGCATGCATATTGCCACAGCTCCCTCTGTAACAATCACAGATCCAAATGCTTCTCCAAGTTGAAAGTTGCATTTTACCAACTTTCAGATCAAAGGCAAATAAGGATGTGTGTGTGTGTGTGTGTGTGTGGGGGGGGTATCGGTGACAGAAAGCATGAAAAGTGGATTGGAATCCAAAAAAACATTGCTTCAAGTGGAGAGACACACACACATGCTCCGTACCCATAAAACTTAGAAGAGTGGACACACATTACTCACTGACCGATAGCCTAAAACGGCATTCTTCCAAAACTTGGGCTGGGGCATGGCACGGCGCACAACTATGGCACCTAGGGCATGGCACGGCACACAACTATGGCATCAGCAAGACTGGGTTATGACATCCAGCCAAACAAGTAAGAGCACACTGCAACGAACACAAAGTGTTTACAAGAATAAAACAGCAAAAAAAAAAAAAAAATCTAATCTAACAGCAGAACTCAAAGAACACCTCATGTTGCCACAACAGTGTCTGTATCTATCAGAGAGGTTTTTTTTTATAATCCACTCCAAACCCACTACATTCATTTACTCTTAACTTTTTAAATTGTCAAATTGGACCTTTCGTAGTTCAATCCAGCACGGCTAGGTCACCTGGCTTACTCATGTGAGCCAAATTATCAAGCAACATTTTATATGCATCTACTAATTACTCATTGTCTAATAGCAGCTTCTGTTCTAAAAACTCTACCAGTGCTAGTAATTCTAAGAATGAACACACTGAAAACACATTGCCTGTCAACAAGTACAACCGCATTAACATCAAACCTGATACATGAGTCTAAATATTAGTTTTTCTTTTCCAAAGCCATTTCTAATTGCACCTTGCATACAGCATTTTACGACAAAGTCTTGCATTTACTGTCCAATGCAAAAACAAACGGGTTGTGCAAGAGCTTACCAAAAAATACAGAAACAGCTATTTTCAGATTACAGGCATCCCATAAATACTAGCCATTAAATAACTTGTGCTCAGTAATATGAAGTATTAAGAATGAAACACTCCGGATGTCCCAACTTTTTTCAGCTATGTCAGTTAAGTCACAGGAGTGCAGAAGGCAAATGTAAAGTGAGGGAATCACACAGATGACAAGATGAAATCCACTACATTAATGCCCCTGCACCACTTGATACTTCATGACAATAAGGATTTTATTGACCATTTCCATTCAGATGCCCATACAAATCAATGCAAGTGAGTGAAAACAATAGACGCAGAAGTGCTGTACAAATTATCAGCAAGACAACCAAGCTGAATGAAGGTAATGTTGCACTACGGTCCTCCCCCAATTTCTTTCATGGTGTATCTCTGCTACTACAAAAAAATAAAAGCAACTCACATTTTTTAGTACGGGCGGTCATATTGCATTTTTGTATTAAGGGTCTCGAAATAAAAGTTGTAATTAGGAATGAGGATGCATTTCTGCACTATGTTGAACGCCAATTGCTGCACTGAATTGTTTTCTTTCTGGTGGCTTGAGGTAAAATGATAGACATGACGCTAGAGTGCAGTAACTAACATGATCGGTCCCAAACAAACCAAAAGACCCATCACAGCCATCTTAAAATCAGACTGCTAAACACTACAGTAAGAATAACCGGTAATATTTAAAATACGGGTTTGATTACCTTAGAGTCAATGTGCACAAAACATCAAGCCGTGCCCACGGTAAACAGCCCCCAAGCAGAAAACACGTTATTAACACATACTTGTATATCTGTAACTCTAAATAGGTATTCCATACCTGCAAAATAGGGTTACCACCTGTCCCACTTTGCGAGGGACAGTCCCTCTTTGGGCAGTTGTGTCCTGACAAAAAAATATTAAAAATGGCAAATGTCCTAAGATTGTAGGACATAATTATGTCCCATATTTTATGAAATAGTTGCATAAAATATTTCTTTCTGTATCTAAAATACCTAAATGTTACAAGAAACAGAATAAGCAACTAAACTGCTACAAGAATAAGCTTTTATTTAGGCAAAAAAGTTAAGTTCCATCCTTTGTACTGACTGTGGGTATGTGTCAGCCTGCAAAATCTGATGCGTGTCCCAAAAATATCCCACTTTGGCCATTTGAAAAGGTGGCAACCCTACTGCAAAACACACTCAGTTATGAGTGTAACTAAAGCACACCGCGAGTAAGGAAATTGGTTGCCACTGGCAACCAAGAACACGTGCACCAGCTCAAAAACAAACAGCAGCAAAGGCAAAAAAAATTTTTTTTACAGTAAAGTACTGGACAGAATCTTCCGAGTTTTATGGCAGAGTCCGTACATGCACCCACAGCAATTTTGTGCAAACAGGCAATCCACATGTGAACTACAGTATAGAAAAAAAATGATTGCAGCCAACAGTAAGGAGCTAACTAATACTTTGCCCTAGAGCAATACATTTTCATAAAGAATCCCACACTCACCAAATTTATAAGCCACGAGCAAAGGTGCTGTAGACAGAGACTCGCACAAGGGGCTGCAATGCGGAAACAAAACCAGCAAAAGAACTTCCCTACCTCCGGCAGCTGTATTTGAGCACTCAAAAAGGTGGGGAAAGACAAGGGAGCTGTGACATCACATAATGGGTGGGTTTGACTGTTTTACTTAGATTCAGAGGCTGGCCATGGTGACGTCACTTTGGGGGAGGAAATTGGTCTGAAAAAGTACCTGAACTGCCTGGCCGCAATGACATCAATAACTGGGTGACTCCAGCAGGCTTTTTTAAAGTGATACACATCCTATTTGAAAGTGCTTTCACTTTCAGCATCACAGTACACTAAGGTAGGCTTCTATTACAGAAGTAAGGTGAATTAGAAATATTTTAAAAGGCGCATAGTTGTTGCTTTATGGAGGGAACTGTAAATAGGGAGGAAAAGATCCGAGAAGTTGAGGAATGCTTTATAGAAACCCGTTGTACTCTTTTAAAAGATAGGAAATATTTGTTCACTCACAGCATGGATGTTTTTTCTCTCAGTTTTTTCTCTAGAGTTCAAGTCTAGATAGTTTGGAATAAACCTTGCTATAACTTCCACTGCTACATGCAATGTTCCTGTAATGTACTTTCCGACTACTACCTTCAAACTATATTTAAAGTTTCTTTATTTTAAATTAAATATAAGCCTAGCAAGACGGCGGAGCACAGGTTACGCTCATGAAGTGATTATAACTGCATATACTCTCACTAATGAGCTGTTTACAGACTCAACGGTTTACAGCTTGTTTATAGATTGATTTTCGCTCGCGGATTACACGTTAGTGTGCAACACACACATGGGTCCTCCAAACTCTTAACTTCAGTGCGAATCCACTTTAGCTGCAACTCATACCACGCAATTTTTCCCACCAAGAGACAGGTGGGGGCTCCCCCCCCCCTCACTCTATGGTTCTGGCTCCTTTGGGGAAAACTTCTCATTTTATCTCCCCCAATTGTTTATGTACCACATAACTGTGGTATTGTCAGTCCATATTTGAAGAGATCCTAGAGACAGTGTCTATGAAAGCCTTCACAGCACAGACTGCCAGCCATCATTTCCTTTAAGGTGACAAGTTGCTTTGATTCCTACCTTCCTCAAATCTGCTGGACTCGGATGCCCTAGGAGGGCCCCTTACACCCCGTCAGAAATGCCTGTTGTGATGTCTGTGCTGCATTTGGGTTGGTACAAATACTCTCCTCCTACCATGGGATATCCTTTCTTTAGGCATGGTTACAGATGGATGTGGTTTCCAAGGCCTGCAAATGCTAAACCAATTAAGATTCTTTTCTTTAGGAACCGCTGCAACTTCCTCATGAACAGCTTTATCAAGGAGATTATAATGCAAGAAGCCATGTAGCCCAGGGCCCTGAAGAATCTTGCTGAGATGGTGTGCAGGCCTCTCAGGTATTTTGAAAGACAAATAACTGTTCTCTGAGAGTAAGCCTTCTGTTACACTGAATCCTATTGTCGCTACGAATGTAATTCCAGTCCATGGTTTGCAGGTGTGACTGCTAGTGGTAAAAGATTACACAGCTTTCTGAAATTCTTTGGGGGGGGGGGATACCTGAATCAGGCAGCTGTCCAGGAAAGGATAAATATGGACTTTCTTGTGCCCAGCAGAAGGCAATGGTGGTGTCAGAATTTGACGACTACCCTTGCAGCAGTGGCTAAACAAAATGGTAGGGCACAAAATTTTCAATGCAAATCCCCCTGCCTGAAAACAAAGGTAATTCCTGTGTTCCTGGACCATAGGAACATTATGGAAGGAATCCGAGTCACCATCCATGCCCACTGAAAGATAAGGGGTAGCAAATTTTCTAAGTTTAGCATCTTGAATTTTGGAACCAGTTACATTCTTTCCAGGAAGAAAAAAAAAATGTGAGCAAAATCTTGTGTCCTTATCTTTTGTGGGTACTCTGAATGGAGCCCTGCATCATCAGGGCATTTATAATGGAAGGCAAAAGTTTTTTTTTTTTTTTTTGGGGGGGGGGCATCCCTATAAAGGTAGATTTCTCCAGAGAATTGTATGGTACAGCCTTCCCTTATGACCTTCAATATCTATTTGCCTTGAGCATTCCCAATGATGACAACAGTTGGACAATCTTCCTGCTACGCAAAGGCAATGGGGTGGGACTTGAGGGGGAGGGAGGTGCTCATGACAGTCACAGTTGCTCCCTTGACGAGGCAGGATCTTTGAATCCTCCAGGTCTGGAGCTTTGACAGGTTTGTCACTCTCGCTGTAATATGGGCCATTTCCCCTTCCTGTTCGGATGGAAAGGGCCAAAACATGGAGTGGTAAATCCTACTGAATCTGGGAACAGAAGACATTATGGTAAGTACATAGCTTCTTTTTTTTAATGTTCCATCTATGTTGTCCATTTTCATTCTTCCTCAACATGTGGGTTTGGATCCAATCCTCGGATAAGACAGCCACTTTCCATAGTTCTAGGATCCAATTCTCAAGCTCCTCCTTTACCCATGTAATGCCTCATTCCCCTAGAATACCTTAGATCAGGTTTGCTGCCAATATATTTACAGTACGTCTACATCTGTATACATATTATGAACAACTGATAGAAAGTGACAGCATCAAGTTCAGGAGCTCAAACAGTACCATGGTTCCTATAGGCATATCCATCAGGTCTCTCATAATCGTGGACAGAGGGAAAGGGGGGGGGGTTGAGGAAGAATGAAAATGGACAACACAGATGGAACATTATGGTGAGTACATAACTTCCTTATCGGATGTTGTCATTTTCATTCATACCCAGCTACAACAACCTCGGGTGGCCCTCATGGAAGGATGTTCTGGAGCACTGTGGAACCATAAGCAGCTCTATTTCTAGAAATGATATCTAGTTTGTAATGTGCAATAAAGGTATGAGAGTATAACCAAGAAGCAGCTGCACAAATGTCAAGAGAAACTCTGGACCAGAAGGTTTGAGATGTAGACAGTGATCTGGTGGAGTTAGCTTTCAAATGGGTTTACTATCGAAATGCGGAAAATCAAAACAAGCATCTACTTTTATCCGAATTTGGTAATTCAAAATTACCAAAATATCGCAAATGGCAACCAATGAATCGATATTCCACCAGAAGTTCCAATGTCAAAATTCCATGTTACAGGTAACATTTTTGAGGGCGGCAAGCCCCCCTACGCCCCCTGCATATTACATATTCCAACTCAGAGATCACACTACATTGAGGAATAAAGTAAATTTCCCGATCCCCACTGTAGTGCATCTGTCATCAGAACGTGGATCTCATATCAGCAAATGCACCTAACCCTTCACCTAATCAGTATATGAACATTTCCAGTTCGGCATTATGGAAACTGGCAAACACACATGCAACAGAGTTTTGTGCAAGTGCCGTTCTACATTTTGATCGTAAACCTTTCAAATGTATAGAAAGTGTCATACCTTGGAAGAATATACATAAGAACTGCAATCGGTTATCCATTTAGCCAGTGTAGTTTTGGAAAATGGCCTTCCCCTCCTAACAGAGAAGGGTACAAAGAGCTGGTCTGACTTTCTGAAAGATTTTGTCCTATCTAGATAAAACTGCAATTGTCTATGAACATCTAGATGAAGGGTGTATTCACCTTTGTTTTGGAAATTTGGAAAGAATACTGGTAGGTTGATGACTTGATTGATACTCTTTTTCAGAGACAACTTTGGGTAAGAAGGAAGGAATGGGTATGCAAGGTCACCCTATCATTATGAAAAATCAAGTATGGTGGTTTGGATGACAGTGCTTGGAATTCAGATACTCTTCCAGCTGAAGTAATAGCTACCAAAAACACAGTCTTCCAAAAAATGTTTTTAAAGCAACCTTGGCTAAGGGTTCAAAAGGGGACTGAACAAGAGCTTGTAAGATCATAATCAAGTCCCAAGGATCAGTGGGGTCTTTTATAGAAGTCTCAGTAAAAAGATACCCCTAAGAACAGCCTTACACAATCTGGATGAAGCAAGTAGTGAGGAGTTTATGAAAATTTGAGATGGCTGCCAATTGTACTTTAACAGTAGAAAAACTTACGCAGTCTTAGAAAATTGAAGCAAGAAAATCCAAAACTGCCAGAACAGGAGCTGTGAAGGGGATTCAAGTGTTTTTGCTAAGCCCATATAAAGAAAGTACAGTTTTGTACCTACCATAAATGTAGATGTTAGAGTTTCTTCACTGCTGCAGTCATTACACTTGGGTTATCCTGCCATCAGGCGGTCCCGCAGTCGGCCAGAGTTCCAAAGTCTTGGTCCGGCGTCGGTTGCTGTCGCTTCTTCCCTGAAGTCAGTGCGCCAGGGGTATACAAGATGCAGCTGACGCCATTTTCTTCAGTTTTTCTTGCCCCAGATGTCAGGTGCCCCCAAATAGGTAGGCAATACATATTGCTAATAAATATGTAGCCTTCAGATACCAGCAAATACACCACATAGGTAGTATAGGGTTAGAGAGGTATAGATTAGTTCCAGCAAAGAAAGAGGGGATGGCGGGTGGGTAACCAGGACTGCAGCAGTGAAGACACTCTAACATCTACATTAATGTAGGTACAAAACTGTACTATGTTCATAGTGTTTCACTGCTGCAGTCATTACACTTGGGTTGAATCCCAAAGCTGAGTTAGAGTGGCTGGCTCTATAGAGGATTTGGGGTGGCTAAGAGGCCCTGCAGCACTGCAGTGGCAAAGCCAGCTCTGGATCTAGAATAAAGAGGCAAGTGATGATGCTTGGTAACGGTGTGCACTGAACTCCAAGTTGCAGCTTCCAAGATATCTTTGTTAGGTACTCCTCTAAGGTAGGCAGTTGAAGTGGCTGTTGCCCTGGTGGAATGCGGCCTAATATTACTAGGTACAGGTTTCCCATGCTGTGTGTAGCAGAACCGGATACAGTGACCTATCCACTTTGAAATGGTCTGCTTTGAAACAGCCTTACCCTGTGATCCTGCAGCATATGCTACAAACAATTGTTCAGTTTTTCTGAAAGCTTTTGTTTTGTCCAAGTAGAAACACAATTGCCTGTGTATGTCCAAGGAAAGCAGAAGTCTCTCCCCTTTATTCTGGGGATTTGAATAAAAAGTTGGCAAGAGAATAGTTTGGTTAAGAGCCACACTGGATACCACCCTTAGGCATAAATGAAGGGTTTGTTCGTAAAGAAACCCTGTCTTGGTGAAAAATGATGAAAGGCTCCACTGCCATTAGTGCCTGTAACCCTGAGACTCTTCGTGCTGAGGTTATTGCCAGAAGAGCAGCAGTTTTCCATGATACATATTTTAATTCTGCTGAATTGGCGGGCTCAAAAGGAGGTAAGGTTAGTTTTGCCAAGACAAAATTGAGGTCCCAAGTTGGTGTTAGTGCTCTTCGTGGTGGTCTTATGTTTTTAGCCCCTCTGAGGTACTGTTTTAGCAATGGATGAGAGAAAATAGGAGGATCTGTGTTGTAATGAGCCAAGATGGCAGAGGCGTGGATCTTAATGGATGAAAAAGATAGTCCTTTGTCCAGCATCTCAGTTAAGTATTGCAATATCTGAGGAATATTTGGGACAAGAGGGTCAAAGCTTTGAGCCTGGTTCCAGGCACAGAATCTCTTCCACTTTTCTGCATAAGATTTCCTGGTGCTAGGCCTCCTGGCCTCCAAAATGACATCCATAACAGCTTTAGAGACAGTGTTGTCGGCTTGACTAACCAATCTGCCATGCAGCCAGGTTTAAGGTTTTGAGCTGACTGTGCAGGATCAGATTGTTTTGTTGAGTCAGAAGGTGTGGAGTTTGAGGTAAAAATCCATGGTGGGCCTTGAGCCAAGTTCTTTAAGATTGGGTACCAGTGCTGGCGTGGCCAGTCTGGGGCAATCAGGATCATCTGCGTTTTTTCTTGTCTGACTTTTAGGAGTACCTTTGAAAGGAGAGGCAGTGGTGGGAAAGCATAAACTTTTAGGCTTTTCCAGCTGAACGAGAGCGCATCCACCTTCCATGCTTGTGTGATAAGTCCTTGTGCAGAATTTTTGTAGTTGGCAATTCTTTGGGGAGGCAAAGAGATCTATGTCTGGGCACCCCCATTTCTGCGTTATCATACTGAATACTTGTGGATTTAATTTCCACTCGTGAGGATCCATGATATTTCTGCTTAAGTCGTCTGCCAGAGCGTTTTTCTTTCCTGGCAGGAATTGTGCTTGTGGATGAATTTGATAGGCTTGAGCTGTGTCCCAACAAGGTCATGACTTGTCTGCATAGGAGATAAGAATGAGTGCCCCCTTGCTTGTGTATGTACCACATGACTATGGTGTTGTCTGTCCTTAGTAATAGTTGTCCTGGATGCAGAAGGTCCTTGAAAGCTGTTAGGGCATTTTATACAGCCAACATCTCTTTTTGATTGATGTGAAGACGCACTTGGTCTGCGGTCCACTTGCCCTGAATACATTTTCCTGCCATGTGTGCTCCCCAGGCGTAATCCAAAGCATCTGTTGTTAGTGTCTGCCTGGCTGTGGGTAGAGTGAAAGGCTGTCCCTTGTTGAGGTGACATGCCTGTGCCCACCATCGAAACTCCTGTTGTAGGCAGGGAATTAGTGGTATTACTGTTTCCAAACTGAGACAATGTTGAGTCCACACACTTTTTAGGTACCATTGTAATTTCCTCATATGCAGTCTGGCATATGGAATCAGTAGTATGCAGGATGCCATGAATCCCAAGGCCTGCAGAATTTTTCTTGCAGGGAGTTTGGTCTTAGTTGCCATCAATTGAAAGTACTGAGTCAGTTGTCCTTGCTTGTCTGGCGTGAGACAAGCCATCTGGGCCATAGTATTTAAGCTGGCACCCAGGAATATCATCTCTTGTGAGGGCACTAGTTTTGACTTCCTTTCGTTTATTGTGTACCCTAGGCAAATTAGCAACCTTTTGACAAACGCCAGATGCTTTAGAAGAATGTCCTTGCTCTCTGCTTGAATAAGGCAGTCGTCCAGGTGTGGATATATTTGAATTCCTTTTTGCCTGCAAAATGCAATTACTGGTGCCAGGCACTTTGTGAAGACCCTGGGCGCAGTAGATAAGCCAAAGGGCAGTGCAGAGAATTGGTAATGCACTGAACCAGCTATGAATCTGAGGTATCTTCTGCAATTTTGTCTGACAGGGACATGCAGGTATGCCTCTGAGGTCCAAAGTAACAAGCCAAGCCTTCTTGCCCAACATAGGAAGAAGCTGCTGTAGTGTCAACATTTTGAATTTCGGAACATCCAGTTAAGTACTTAGAGTAGAAAGGTCTAGTATGGGTCTCCAGGCTTTGTCCTTTCTGGGTACCAGAAAAAGTTTTGAGTAAAATCCTTGTCCTTGTTCCTGTTGTGGCACTTTTTGAATAGCTCTCATGTCCATGAGGGCTGTAATTTGTTTTCGTGCCTCTGCCCATTGATTTTGTGGCAGGTCTGGCATTCCTTTTAGCCTTGGTAGAGTGTGAAAGTGGAACCTGTAACCTTGAGACACAATATTCAGAACCCATTAGTCTTGTGTGATTATATGCCAATTTTGAGAAAAAAAAGTTTTCCCCCTAAGGGAGCTGCCAAAAGGTAAGTGCTTGGCATTGGAAGCGGGAAGTCATTGGGACCGTTTCCTGTACAGTTGTGACTTGTCTTCACCTCCTTTTGGGGTTGGTGCACCCCACTGTCGTGGTCTGTATGAGCCTTGGGGCTGAGATCTGCCTCTTTGTGGTATGTCTGACACTGGAAAGGACCAATTCTTTGAAGGCCAATTTCTACTAAATCTAGGTGGCTGTACCTTTAAGAAATCCTTCACCGTTTGCATAGATTTTGCCTTATCCTCCATTTTCTTTAATACCTCTTCTGCCTTAACACCAAATAAAATATCCTGCTGTAAAGGAGCATCCAATAATTTAGCCTTAACATGATCAGGTAAACCTTGTTCTTTTAACCAAGCATGCCTTCGAATCACAGATCCTGTAACTGCTGCTCTACAAGAAGCCTCTAATGAATCAAAACCACATTGCAGAGTATGTTTGCCCACTTGTTCAGCTGCATGCAATAACTCCTGCATTTCCTTATAGCCAAGGTTGTTCTGAACACATAATCATTTTCTGCTTTAACAGAGACATTAAATACTGTTGGTATTTAAGCATGTGAAAATGGCAATTTAAAGCTCTCACTGCTAAAGTTGCAGAAGTGTAAACTTTCTTCCCCCATCTGTCCAATGCTCTAGAATCCCTGTCCGAGGGAAGTGGATTCTTAGCCGTGGAAGCCTTTACCCCTCTGGGACCCTGGGAAATAGTTTCTGGGACAGCAACAGGGTTTTTATAAAGAAATTTGTGAGAGTCAGGGACTCTGTAGTACCTGTCTGGCTTGACTGGAGCAGGGGGCAAAGAATCAGGATTTAAAATGGATTCAAAGAACACATCATCCACAATTTCTAACACTGGCGGAATGGCAAGGGGTCTGTGCTGAGGTAATAAAAGAAAATCTCTGAGCCTTTTCTTGGATTCTGAATAATCCTGGCCCTCCCAATGGGAATGCTCCCGCATGGTATGTAAAGTTTCCCCAAAAGAATAATCCTCTGGAGAAGAGGCTGAAGGAATTGATTCTTCAGCATCAGAGTCCTCATAAGGGGGTAAAGAGTATCCTTGGTCTGAAGAGGAATCAGAGTAAATGGAAACCTGGTCAGAGGAATCCTAGTCTGTATCCTACCTAGGCCTTTTATCTGGATGGGGATGGGTACCCCTAATCAGAGTAATTAAGTCTTCGGTCATTTTGAGCATCTGTCTTTTAGGCATGGAGGCCTGTTCATGAATGCTGTACTTGCTTCTTTGTCTTTAATGGAGTTTTAGACTTGGCTGTAGTTTTTATGGTAATCTGTGAAGGTCTGAAAACACCCTCGGAAGCCGATGCCTGCTCAGCGGCTCCGGACCCATCTGAAGGGTTAGTTTCCGTAAGCCCAACACCTTGAGTATCCAGAGGCCTAGACATCTCCACGTGGGAGTCGGAGGCGGCCTGTGGCTCTGAGGTAGCGGGTGTCAGGGGCTGCGAAAGTGCCTCACTGAGAACCGGCGACTGGCCTAGAAGAGGCTTCATCGTCAGTTTTGGGCTTCGGATGACTGTCCTTATCCTTGTCTTTGCGTTTTTTGTGTATTCCGGTCGTTGGTTGTTCCGACGGCATGGTATAATTAAACCTTCGTCCAAAGTAATGGCGAGCAAAATCAAACAGACGTTTAATAGTGCGTTTGTTAAATCTAGCACAAAACCGACTAGTGACGTCGTGGTCTGGGCCTAGGCATGGAATACAGTAAGAATGAAAATCCTTATGAGGTATTTGCTTCCCACAAGAAATATAATTAACTTTTACTGACATCGGTCTGAGGCAAGAAAAAGTTTCCCCAATGGGGTACTTAGCTTTATTGAAGTCTTCGGTTCTGAAGATTCGAATTGAAAATCTCAGGAGTCGGCCGACCAGCACTTGCGAACTGCTTTTGCTTCGGGCACCGCGTGGCAAGAAAGACTGAAGAAAATGGCGTCTGCTGCATCTTGTATACCCCTGGCACACTGACGTTAGGGAAGAAGCGACAGCAACAGACGCCGGACCAAGACTTTGGAACTCTGGCCGACTGCGGGACCGCCTGATGGCAGGATAACCCAAGTGTAACGACTGCAGCAGTGAAACACGAACATCCTGTTCCATTTGTTCTTATACATTTTTTCTAGTAGAAGCTTTATGTGAGGATATCAAAATCTTCTGAACCGGGGATGAAACCCTGGTATTTCTAGCCACTGCCGGATATGGAGAAACCCATGCGGCTACCTTTAGTCTTGGAAGATCCAGATGAATCTGCCATGATGGATGGGACAGGAAATCTGGATTTGGCTCCAGTGTCCATGGAGGACGTATTAGATGAGACCAAAGAAAGGGAAACAAGACTTGTCGAGGCCAGAAGAGAGCAACGAGGATCACTTTGCTCTTCAGCCTTTGGGCTTTCTGGAGGAATTTGGGGATGAGAGGAAGGGGAAGGTATGCATAAAGACTGGCAGGCCAAACGGACATCATCATCTCTTGGTAAGTGTCCCTGTGGAAGGATCAGGGCAAAAAACCTGCTGCACGTGTTAGAATGGGATGCTAAGAGGTTGCGGCAAGGTTAGCGAGTTTACCCCATTTGTGGAAAATCATATTTGACACAACATCAAGACCACTCGTGAAGCATCACGATAATTCTGCTGAGCCTGTCCACTAAAATGTTGGACTTTCCCAGAATATGTGTTGTGATTAGGAAGTGGTTGGAAGAAATCACCCATGGCCAAACACTCACTGCTTTGACACAGTGGGTAAGACCTGGTTCCTCCCTGCTTGTTGATGTACCAAACTATTGACATGTTGCCCATCTGTACTGCAATAGTCCCTGGAGAGAGAAAGCTATGAAAGGCTTGGAATGCTAGAATTACTGCTTATGTCTACAACACTGATATGCAAATTAGTTTCCTGTGTCGACCACACGCCTTGGACCGTCTGACCCAGATAATGCCCCCACCCCAACCGGGAGGTGTCTGTGGTCAACATGGCACTGGGGAGAGGAGTAACAAAGGGGTGGTCTTGCTCAAGTGAAGCCATCATAGAGGACAGCATCCTTGCACACCCGGGATAAACTTCATAACATGATTCAGTGGGTACTGGTGTAAGGACCAATGGATCACCAGAGTCCACTGCAGAATTCTCACGTGTAATCATGCTTGTTGGGATCAATGTTATCGTGGCAGTCATCGAACATAATGCTGAGGATGAGATTTGCTGGAGGTGTTGGGATCGGCAGAATTTGTCCGATATGCAATGTTAACATGGAAATCCTGTCTGGAGGGAGGTAGGCTAGACAACTGGCTGTGTCCCGACATGCCACTATGAAGTCTATCATCTGTACGGGCTGCTGAGATTTTTGCATGTTGATTGTGGTACTCAAAAGTGGGAGCTAGATGTAGCAGATGATCTCTGGCTTTTATCAGTAGATGCCTGGTTGATGGACTGGACTGTGACCATCTGGAATTCTGAGTTCTTTACTGACTTGCTCAGGAATGTTGACTCCAAAACTGGCCTCAGGTCCCCTGTCTTTTTTGGCACTAAAAAGAACCTTGAGTAGATTTCGGATTTGATTTGTTCTAGTGGGACTTTCTGGATTGCTCTTTTTTCCTAGCAGCTTCAAAATTTCTAGTGCTGCTGCTTCCCTCTGATTGGGTGGGACGTCGGGCAGACTTTTCTTTGGTTTGAGGAATTGGAAAACTGGGTTGAAATATCCTCTAGATATGATCCTTTGCACCAAATATCATTTGTGATGGCTGACCAGGTGTCTGAGTGCAAGGATACATGGGAAACTTCTCAGGAGGGCTGGAAAGATCGGTCAGAGAACAAATCTAGAGAGCCTTGATTTTGCAGACCCCCTCTCTGCCTCGTAGGCAGTGTCTACCATTATAGTTGTTTCCCCCTCTGCCTCTGGAAGAAAACTCTCCCTGTGATTCCTGAAAAGGACCTTGAGCCTGTTGAACTACATATTTTTTTCTGAACCACAATGGTTCCTGGAGAAAGGTCTTTGTACGGTAGAAAAACGGATTCCGATGGCAGACAAGGGCTTTCTTTCTCACATGTGGGAGCGTTTCCAACTGTGGGGCCAAACAATGCAATCCCTCATAAGGAACACTGAAGCATTGAAAGGTTCTGTGAAGTCACAAAACCGCGTCCAGGCATGATGCTTTACGGCAATGCCAGAACCAGCAGCCTTTGAGGTACCCTCTGCAGCATGTGAGATTAACCTCACGAATACATTTGATATAGATTGTAGAGAGACCATTTTGGAGGAAAAGGCTTTCTGTTCCTCAGCAGACATGGACCCTGGGACAGAGCTATTGAGTTCCTTCACCAGACTGGTGAAGTGTGCCAGGTAGTTCAGAGATCGCAATGCAAAGGTCGCTGAAGTGTAAACCAGCTTACCAAACCTATCCAAACCCTAGACTCCCTTGTTAGGGGGTGGACATTGGAGCTTTTCTCAGCTAGTTCCCTCCTGGTGGTTGCTACAACCACCATGGCATCTACTGGGATGCCCCTAGTCCAGTGTGGTCCGTCTGTACAGACATTAAGGATTTGTTTTTTTTTTTTTTTTTTTTTTTTTTTTTTTTATCAGGGTGCTTAGATATGGGTTCCAGAGCGTCCAGCTCCTTCCACGCCCTGTGGGAAACTACATCAATACGATCAACCATAGGGGGGAAACCCATGATGTAGATGGGCCAGACCCGAAAGCTTCCAAGAACAGATTCCTCCTGGGTAGGGTTGTGAGCACACCAACCCACCTTTCTGGTGAAGGACTTCAAGAATGTCTGCAAATGAGACATCTTCATGTGGAGATTTCCTGGGGCCCTCCCCCTCATCAAAATCTGTGTCCTCTGTAACAGATTCTTGGGGAGAATCCAAGTGCCTCCTATTGCACTTTCTCTTGTGAGGAACCCCCTAGGTGGGATGTTTCAGGGAGGTATCTGAAGAGATGAGAAGTTCCGAAGGTATTACAGATTGGAAGCTCTTCTGGGTTGGCTGTCTTGTAGGTGGTAGAACAGAGAATTGGGCAAAGGATCTAAGGGGATGGGACATGGATCCCAGGACGTGTGAGTCTGGGCTCTCCTAGGCAGAGAAAGAACACTCTCCACCACCCTGAAGGTGGAAGGACCACGGGATGTCAAAAATCAAACACTCCAGGAGGTGAAGCTCTCGGAGCAGACCCCCCCCCCAGGAGTCCCACTGGTACCCTACTCCAAAATGTGAGTCTGTGCAGTGCTGCCGAATGCTTAAGCTCAGAGGGAAAGTGATGACTCCTAAAGCTTCAGAGTCGAAGTCAACCCCTCAGTTCCAATGTCGAGGCTTTGGCTCAGAGACCCATCCCACTCAGATACGGTCAGCATAGAGCAGGTCAGGGAGACTGTCAGAAACAAAGTAACAGGCACTGTCAGATCAGACATCTCGACTCTCTAGGACTCCAAAGATCGAAGGAGCAACTGGGTCAAATGCAGCGGCTCATGGATCTGGTAGGGAACAGAGCTGGCAAAACCCCCATCTGGATTTGCATCCTGAGAAATTTCAACCAGAGAACAAACACATCCTGTACACGTGAGAGAGGACAGCAGTCCGCAGACCGGTTTCGGCTGAAAGCCTTTTTCAATGCATAACATTGCATAAAGTCTTTTTTTTCTCTCGCACATGTGCTGGCTCTGTTAGCTCTGTGGTTGCATTTGAGTTTTAAGCCTGCGCACTTGCCATTTTTGCAAATGTTTTGATGTTTGCTTCCTGAGAAATTTCCTTATTATTCTATTGACCTCATCTTCTGAAAGACTATAGGAAGACCACAGAAGTCCTGATGGATGATGAAGTAGGAGGAGGCCTGGAAGCCCTTTTAGAAGATGGAGAAAAGGTGATCCGAGTCTCAGGGATACCAGCTCCAGTGAGAACCCATGGAGCACAGGGCCGAGGAGGAGAAGAGGTCTCTGAACCAATAGGATCCGAAGAATTGGGACTCAATGGTCTGGGAACCTTTTTAGAAGATTCGGCGGTTTGAGAACATGTCTTATCTAGGAAATACTTTGTGTTCCCGCGACTCTTGTTTCCTTGGTGGGGGTTTGAGCTCCTGAGGAAGAAGGGCCTAAAGAAGAGGCAGAAGATGGTAAAAGACCCTTTAAAATGTATTTATTTCTTCTGTTAGTAAGGGCACGCTGGTTAAACTCAGCACAATTCGAGCAGGGTGATTCCAGATGCACCAGGCAAAGACAGTAAACATACTCCCCATGGATTGAGAAATCTTGTGCTCACAGGAAATGCAATTTTTGAAAAAACCTTGTTTAAGTAACCAGCATGCCTGACAAACCAACTTATATATTTTACAAAGGAAAAGGAAAGGAAGAACATAAAAGGCGTGTGTGTGTGTGTGTGTGTATATATATATATATATATATATATATATATATATATATATATATATATATATATATATATATATATATACACACACACACACACACACACACACACACACACACACATATCTATATCTATATATCTATATATATCTATGTTACATTACCCGGAGAGTAAGAAAGAGTAAAAGGAAGAGAAAGCTTTTTATCAGCAAGAAACTCTGGAAAAGAAACACTCACTAAACTCACAACGAGCTTGAGAGATTCGCAAACCTGGTCCGTCTGATGAGCAGCAAACAAGACCGGAGTTATTCTGGGGGGAATGAGGCATTAACGGGTAAGGGAGGAGCTCAAGAATCAGATCCTAGAGCTATGGGAAGAGGCAGAGTCAGATCTGAGGATCGGATCCGAACCCACAGGTTGAGGAACGAATGAAAATGACATCAGATCTGACAGATTTCATCAGTTTCCCTTTCTTATCCAGTTTGTCAAATACTGTTTTGGGGGGTGGGGGTATCAAGTAATTCAGCTATTACCTGGTCTGAAAATGGCCACGTTGTCAGCCATGCACATCTCTAAGATCAACCCCATGTCAGGTGCTCTACAAAACATCACAGCCACATTTCAGTGGATATCCGGATACCTACAGTTTGACAATAAACAGGTCCTGGATATCTCTCTGGAGGCTCTTGCCCTGAATCCACCCTGCCTTGAATTTAAATTTGTTCTAGTAGTAACTCAAGGCATTTCGGGGCGGCCACTGTGGTGCAGTGGTTAGCGTTGTCACTTCACAGCAAGAGGTTCTCCCGTTAGATCCTCTGCTGGGGTGCCTTCTGTGAGGAGTCTGCATGTCCTCCCTGTGACCGCGTGGGTTTCCTCTGGGTGCTCCGGTTTCCTCCCACATCCCAAAGACATGCTGTAGGTGGATTGGAAACTCTAAATTGGCCCTAGGTGTGAGTGTGTGCATGTGTGTGCCTTCTGTGGAAGGTTGGGTGCCGGGCTGGCAACTCGACACTGTAAAACTCCACTGCCAATCATGAGCGGACAGGTGATCCGCTGTGGTGACCCCTAACCGGGAAAAGCCGAAAGAAGAAGTAACTCAAGGTATTTCAGCACAGCTGGCAATTTTAGTCCCCCCGACTCTGTGGAAACTCAAGTACAGGTTCTTACCAAATCTGTGCAGCAGTCTGCGGCTCCTATCATTTATTAAGGGATTCTTGGATGCATGCTCATAAGCTCCCTTGGGCAGATTCTGTAGACAATACTGCCGGATCTCTTACTGGGTTTTTACAGAGGTGCTTATGGGATTCCAGCACCCTACAGAAGTGATCAGGCTTCGGGAGGAAGCCAAGGTACAATGATGTCCTCAAACACACT
>NC_056739.1:351311568-351313684 GCF_019279795.1 Protopterus annectens
TAAAATGGAAAAAATTGCCTTCTAAAACTAATGTAGTAAGTAAACAAATAGTATCTATTCTATTTTGACTGAAGGACGTGGCCTGAGTTAGATAAGAACGTAGAAAATCAATGCCCTCAGTATGGGGAATATTAGAATAAAGTGCCTCAATGTCAAGAGTAACTAAAAGTATGTCCTTTGAAGAGGGAGGATGTAGAAATAAAGTGTGTAGGAAATCCCAGGAATCCCTAAGATAAAACTTAGACTTTTGTACAATAGGATTTAATATCCAATCCAGAAATTCTGAAATTTTCTCTGTTTTCGTTTTATGATTAGAAACTATATGTCTGAAGGGTGGATTAAGAGGGTCTTTATGTATTTTGGGTATACCAAAAAATTTTCCAAGTTGGGGGTAGGTACTGACATGAAATCGGCTTCCTCCTCAGAAATGGCTTGCTGCTTAGAAAGAGTCTTAAGTGTTTTGTCTATTTTTCTGAAAGCACGATGCACATGAGGCATAGAAACTAATTTGTAGTAGTTGTTATTATTCAGGTCCTTCTGAAGAGTATGTGTGTAACGGTCTTGTTCCATAAGGACAATTCCAGTGCCCTTATCTGCGGTCATAATTCTTAAAGTTTTATCAGTTTGTAGTTGTTTAAGAGCTAATATTTGGCTATGGGAAAGGTTAAACCATTTTTGTGAAGAAGGAGAGGAAAGTAAGTTGCGGAAATCTTTTTCACAAAGCCTAAGAAAGATCTGTAGAGTATTATTAAGCGGTGGGTTAAATAAACTTCTTTTGTAAGGGAGCTTTAAGTTAACATCAACAAGGTCATTATCCAGATCTGAATCCTTTTCACAAATTAACTTCAAATTGAGTTTTCTTAAAAAGAGTCTTAAATCTAATAATAAATTTGACAGTTCAGCCCTTTGAGATGGAATAAAGGTGAAGCCCTTTTTTAAAACTTGAATAATGTCTTGGGAAAAGGATCTATTAGTCAAGTTGAAAACTTCAGAGGAAATGTCAGAGCCAAGTTGTGAGAAATTGTCTAGGGGTAAGGCCTTCTTGGACGTCCCCTTGGAAAGCCCCTGCCCCGTACTGGAAGGTTGAGAACAGACTCGTTCTGTAGTAGGAAAGGAGCAGCAGGAATCTGCTGATTTATCAATTCTCTCTCTCTGAAGACTGCCCCTGGTGGTGTAAGTGTAAGAGGGTCCGATTCCTTTCGAGCTTTTTCTGGTAGTGACAGTCCTTTGCGTATTTGGGATTAAAAAAAGTGGGTCCTCAGACGTAGCAATAGGAGCAGTCAAGGCACTCACAGGATCAGAGACCGTAAGGCCTAAATGAGAAGGGGTCAAGGGAGATCAAACAGAAATGGCAGAAGTAGGAAGAACACTAGAGGGTAATGTAGGGACAGAGGAAACGGAAGTTAAAAAAGCAGGGGTAGAGGGAAAAGAGATAGAGGGGGTCGGGGTGGTGGGGCAAGGAGAGGAGAAGGAATGGAAATTGGAAGGGGGAAAGGAAATAGGAACAGCATTAGGGCCAGAAAGATGAGGAGAAGCAGAGAAAACAGCCTGACGAGAAGCAGAGGTAACAGCTGGACGAGAAGCAAGAAGAGAAGGGTCAATGGAACGGGGAGCAGGAACAGGCAGAGAAGAATCAAGAGATGAAGAAGCGGGGCGAGAGGAAACATGGAGGCAAGAAGGCGGCGAAAGATGGGAAAGAGGAGCAGAGAAAACAGCCTGACGTCTTCCTCTTTACATAGAAAAAGTACTTTTAGGAATAACTACTTAGATTATACTAGTATGCATCCTTTGTTTATGAAGCATAACATGGCTAGGGGTCAATTTATCCGCATTTCTAGGCTAGTCAGTGATTATAATAATTTCAAAAATGAGTGCCTTTCTCTTAAATCACTTCTTATTGACAGACACTATCCAGAAGTCCTACTAGATTCCATTATCACAGAAGTTACGCTCTCGAGATCTTCTAAGTTTCCACCTATTATTACATCAGGTTTTGTACCTAATAAAATCAGAAATTCTTCAGTTTCCAGTTCTAATAATATAACTTCTACTATTAATACTACTGATGATTGCACCTCCTTACCTGAATCTACTCCTTCCTCCCAATCCACACTTC
>NC_056739.1:351314184-351359184 GCF_019279795.1 Protopterus annectens
TCTTTTTGGGAAAAATGGGGTTGAGGTTTTTTTAAGGGTTTTTTCTACAATTAAACTTCAGTTGGCCACTATCTCCAACTTCCATTTGAGCGAGATCCCCACCTTTTCTTCTAGGCTGTGTAAGGCCTTCCTTAAAGGCATCTTTCCACTCAAACATCCTGTTAAGAATCCCTCCCCTCCTTGGCCATCTCACTGTAATGCTGCAGTCTTTGACACAAATCTTTTGAGCCTGCGGCTACCTGTGACCTTAAATTCCTGCCTTGGATGACTGCCTTTTTGGTGATGGTTACTTCAGCCAGGAGGGTATCTGAATTGCAGGCTCTGTGCATAAAGCCCCCTTTCATGGTATTCCATAAGGATAGAGTCTCTCTAAGGACCATTCCTTCCTTTGTCCCTAAGGTAGCTTTGAGGCAAATCTTAATCAGTCAGTTCAACTTCCTGTGTTCTTTCCCAATTTTTCCATTCAGGGAGAATATCAGTTGCGTTGTTTGGATGGTTCATACAGTTATTTTTTTTATTTCAAGCGGATGGAAGATTTTCTAAAGTCTGGTCAGCTCTTTGTTCCCATTTCTCAGGCTAGGAGAGGTCAAGCAGTTTTCAAGGTGTTTATTTCTCACTGGATTGCTAGTTGTATTTCATACATTTACAAAAGCAGACACCTGGCACTCCCCAGACCAGTCAAAGCTCATTCTACTAGGTCAGTAGCCACATATTTTGCCTTCTTGGCTAAACTTACTTTAGACAAGATTTATGTTGCTGCTACGTGGTCTAATCTCCATACCGTTGTTACTCATTACAAGTTAGACTTGGGTGTCCAAGAGCAGCGCTTCCTTTGGATCTTCTGTGCTCCAGCATATCCTTCTATGAGACCTCCCAGGGTTATTGGTAGCTGGGGACTTGACCCATCCGTAATCAATCATGACACTCATAGCATCAGACAGAGTTATGTACTTACCATAACTTGGAATCTGTGCTATCCAGTGTCAATTATTCATCACATTCCCACCCACCTCCCTCCTGGGGAATGGGGAGTTAGTGAGGGATGTATCCCTTGTGTCCTTTCTCCCTTTTTTAAGCAGTATTCACTGCGTCCTTTTACTATCCAGTAAACTCATTCTGAGGGTTGTGGGTAGCAAGGGCTCTTGGGAAGGGGAGGATCTTGAACTCAGGAGCTGTCTTCTTAATTGCCGGCTCAGGTCAGATGTCTGATCCTACACCCATCCGTGATAAATAGTGACATTGGATAGCACAGATTCCAAGTTATGGTAAGTACATAACTTTTTTTCTGCTGTATCAGAGAAGCCAGAAAGAACAGACTGTTCATTTTATAAAAGCACAAATAAATAACGACTGGTATTTCACAACAGGAGCTGTTAATTGAAAAGGCATACCATGTATATGCTCCAGACTTGGCTATGGGAAAGCAACCTCTACTTTTAATAGTAAGTATGCAATCCTACCAGCAGAAGGAGTTGATTCTAACAAAACTGTGGCAGGACAAAGTACTAAAAGTGGGAGACAGTTTTTGGAGAATGATTACTCACTTTACACCAGGCAGAAGAGGAACATTTATTCCACTGTTCAAGTAATGTTGTGAAACAGGCATGAGACTCAAACTGTGGTATCCAGCTATCTTCAAAATATTCTTTCCTGGGGGGGCAAAATCATTTTTTGATGCAATACATGCTAAGGAGGAAATACAAAAGTTTGTCAAACAAAAAGTGAGCTATGAAACAAGAAGATTCCACTTTTTGTTCTCTGATGTTAGACTACAGAGAGACTGTGCCAGTGAAACCTTTTCCAATATTTCAATGGAAAATGCTTGAAAAGGAAAAGAGCACAAGCGATGACTAGAAGAGTTGAGAGTACGTTGACAATGAAGCAGAGAACAGGATTTGGGAGAGGATTTCTGAAAAAATGTAGAGTGAAAATAGCTATGCTACAGGAGAAACACATGGAACAAACTGAACATGTGAATTTGATTGAGGTTTTTAGGATGGTTATTCAGCAGAATACATGGGACAAAGGAAAAGATGAGTATGTATATAAAGTGCAATAGGAGCTCCAATAGTGATAGAGGAATAGAAGAGCTTACAATAAGGAAGATGAGATCTTGTAGAAGTATTATAGATTTTCATAGAATTTCTGGAATATTTCTAAAGCAGAGAAATATGGAAATCAAGAAAAGGTACAAATGGAAAATGGAAATGTTTATGGAAAAATGAAATCTACCAAGGTTAGAGGTAGATGAGGCTCAATTTACATACAGGATAAGATGAGATAAAATGGTGATGTATAACCAATCTACAAGGAAGTTCCCCAGGAGTAGATGGTATTCCTGTGGAAATGTGGAAGCTAGGATGGAAAAAACTGAAAGATCTGTAAGGTTTTGTTTAACAGTATTTTAAAAGGAGGAGAGGTACCCAACATCCTGGAAGAAGGTGGTAGCTGTAATAACTAAGGGGGAGGTAAAATAACCCATCAAATCCAGCTTCATACAGTCCCATTTCAATTCTAAACCAGGATTATAAAATGTTTGTCTATAATGGCTGAAAGAATGGGAGAAGTAATGCCAGGTACTGATGGATATTGACCAGTGTGGTTTTGTGAAGGGGAGGCAAACATTTGACAACGTTAACAGAACAATGATGATCAGAGGGAAGCAGAATGTTCACTATTCAGGGAATGTCAAGACACAGGTGTGAGATTCAAACTGCTGCATCCAGCTGTTGTTAAGGTATTTTTCCCCGGAAAGACACAATAATTTTTCATGAAGTGCATGCTGAAGAGGAAATGCACAAGCTTGTCCAACAAAAATTGAGCTGTGAGTCTGGGAGATTCTGCTGCTTGTTCTGCTGGTAAGGAAGACCACTGAGAGAGACTGTACCTTTGAAACCTTTTTCGGTATTTCAATGGAAAATGTTTGAGAGAAGGAAGGGTGCACGAGAATTGATTAGAAGAATCGAGAGTACATTGAAAATGAAGCAGAGACATGATTTGGGCAATGAAGAAGATCAAAAATATAATCAGTGACTCAATGTGGGATTACAATGAAGTAATTATATGTTTGCGAAATATGACAAGATAATCCGGTAATACTGGACTTTAAAAAATTTCTTGGATTTGTGGGGGACTCTTAAGTATATGTCCTACTTCATATCATTAATGCTTGGAAAAATGCTTTGGGGAGGGAGGAGAGGAAGTTAAGTAAAGATAACATTTTCTTTTCGTAATAGTACTGTATTTGTGGTGTGGGTAGCTGCGGTGGTGCAGCGGCTAGTGTTGCCACCTCATAGCAAGAGGTTCTCCGGTTCGATCCTTGGCTGGGGTACCTTCCGTGCGGCGTCTGCATGTCCTCCCTGTGGTCGCGTGGGTTTCCTCCGGGTGCTCTGGTTTCCTCCCACATCCCAAAGACATGCTGTAGGTGGATTGGACACTCTAAATTGGCCCTAGGTGTGTGTGTGTGTGTGTGTGTGTGTGTGTGTGTGTGTGTGTGTCTTCTTTGGAAGGTTGGGCTCCGGGCTGGCAACTCAACACCGTAAAACTCCACTGCTAATCATGAGCGGAGTGTATTAATTCTGGTTTAAGCACTTGGGCTTTCAAACCAGTTATTTTACATTAAGAGGGTTCGTGGTCTGCACTCTTGTGGGAGGAGAGGCTGGACTCTGCCCTTCTGAGCTGGGAATTTCTGGTTAAAGGCTTATAGTGCATGCATATCTGAACTGTTTCTTACTGAAGTTGGTGCGCCTTGTTTGCTGTGGCATAGACTGGATTCGGGCCTGCTGGATCTAGCTTTGTTTGTGTAACTTGAGCACTAATCCAGACATTCTCTAAAGTATTCAATGGTATTTATTACTGCTTGGTTGTAACTTGATTAAAGTGTAGCTATCATTCAAGTCTTTTGGATTAAGCACTTGGGCTTCAGACCAGTTGTTTTACATTAGGAAGGTTTGTGGCAAGCACTGTGGTGGCAGGACAGGTAGCTTTCATCCTTCTAAGTTGGGAACTGCTGATTGAGAGCCCAGTGTCCAAGTGTATTAGTTCTGGTTTAGGCACTTGGGCTTCAGGCCAGTTATTTTACATTAAGAAGGTTCGTGGTCTGCACTCTTGTGGGAGAAGAGGCTGGACTCTGCCCTTCTGAGCTGGGAATTTCTGGTTAAAGGTTTATAGTGCCTGAATATTTCAACTGTATCTTACTGAAATCGGTTCACCTTGTTTGCTCTAGCATAGACTAGATCCAGGCCTGCTGAATCTAGCTTTGTTTATATGCTTGTTGTTTGTTTGCTTGTTATTTCCCTGGAAGCTAATTCCACCTAATACGCAACTTCTCAGCTTCTGTGGATCACTAGTGATATCTGCATTGCTTACTGTACTTATTTCCTTGTTTCACTTGAAAGAAAGTTACTGTTTGTCGTTTTTGCATTTAGTTACTTGTAACACATTGCACTCAAGTTACCTGGCACTTGCTCACTAAAGCAATTATATAAGTCAGCACTAAAAATTAAAAGCACTACACCCTCACTCCCCACTGGCCCTTGTTTTCAATTAAGGATTTCCCAATATTATTCTAGCATGTCCAAAGGTCAGTTGTCAATCTCCTCTCCGGTCCAGCTGGTGAATCTGGGAATCCTGAGGCAATGTTATAACTGCCTCATGTACACAGACAACCCTCTCCTCCTCCCACATAACACAAATACTTGCGAGATGCAGCTATTTAGCCAAACTGGAGGCTGAGCTCTCTCAACTCAGGACTGGCAAGACCAGACAGGAGGAGAAGGCAACTACACACACCACAAAACCAGCCTCACATAATGCTACCACTCCACTGAATCAAACACATAAACACACAAAGACATACTCGGAGGCTCTGAGTAAAAATTTACCTAAACAGCAGAGGCCTCCAAAGCAGACACCCAAACAACTGCTACCTCAAGACACCCCACAAGCAACACATAAACCACAAAAGCAGTGTGCAAAGCAGTCACAGCCCTTAAGGCCAAATACAACACCAAACATACTTGTCATAGGTGACTCCATAGTCAGACACACTGACGTCCCACTCACCAGGCTGAACAAGGAGAGGGTCACAGTAAGCTGCCTATCGGGTGCTAGAATCCGCCACATAACACAAGCACTGGTCACTCCACGGCAAGTACAAATATGACACAGTCATTGTCCATGCTGGTGTGAACGACCTGAGACGTACCTCCCTGGACTACATGAAAAGAGACATAGAGGAGCTCTCTGATTATGTAGCCCAGGCAGGTATGACCCTAACCCTGAGCAGTATCCTTCCTTCACCAAGAATGATGCCACAATATAGAGACAAGATGATCAGCTTTAACAATTGGCTTAATGTCTGGTGTCATTCAAAGGGGATCCAGTGTCTGTCTGCCTGGGATGACATGCTTGACAAGCCACGCTGCTTCGCAAGGGACGGCTTGCACCTGTCACCCTGGGATTCCAGATAGTGGCTAAGGCTGTTGCCAGCCGGATAGTGCCTTTTTTAGGCAAGGCTCAAATTCTAAACCTACCACCCTAGAAAACAAAAATGGGAAGAAACTGAGGGTAATGCTGTTCAATGCCAGAAGTCTAAATCTCAAAATGCACGCACTCGAGGCCCTTCTCAGTATGGAGAACATCTATGTCTGTGCTGTAACTGAAACCTGGTTCAAGGCTCCTGAGAGCACCCCGGCACTATTAGGTTTTACCTCATATCATGCGTTCCGGCCCCAAAACCCGAACCACACCACAAAAGGAGGGGGTGTATCCATATTCATAAAGGATACCCACACCTCCAGGTTGGTGGCAATGCACGAAGCTTCGGAAACCATCCAGGTGCAACTAACCATAGGCAAAACTGCTCTACAAATTGTAGCATGCTACAGCCCACCCTCTCAAACTCAGGAACCCCACACAGCCTTCCTGAAGACACTGGAGGGTATAAATGTATCTCCAAACACCATCATATTGGGTGACTTCAACTACCCGAATATAGACTGGGAACATTACTCAAGCCCTAACTTTCTAGCCCAACGGTTCCTGGAGTTCATAAATTCAAATGCCATGGAACAGCTAGTCACTGTTCCCACAAGAGGAGAAAATATACTAGATCTCATTGTCACAAACATGGGGACAAAATGCTCCACACCGGAAGTATATCCCTCATTGGTGAGATCTGATCATAAACTAATCTCACTGGAAATCCACATCCCGCCCCACCCCAAACAAAAAGACCATAGTGAAGAACTTCTCTAAAGCAAACTTCACACTACTCAAGACTGGTGTGGTATCCTTCAAGGCCCCTGAGCCAGAGGAAACCACAACCCAAGCTGGAAGCCCTTACAAATGCCTTCTATGAACACCTCCAGGACTGCATGGATCAGGCAATCCCAAATAAAACCAAGACTCTTTCCACAAAGGGCAAACGTCCAGTCTGGTGGACCCCAGCCATTAACAAACTTTACAATAAGAGGAGAAAGCTATTACATGATAGAACAAAATCCATAAAAGGGAAGTCACCCCTGATCATTATTAGTAAAATAATACGAGCACTCATAAAATCAACTAAGGCCAATTTTGAGAGAAAAATTGCCATGGATTCAAAGGACAATCATAAGGCCTTTTTCAGCTATGTTAGGAACCTGGGTGGAAACTCCCAGATATGCTCAGAATTAGTCCAAAATGATACAAAAATCACTGAACCCACAGACATTGCCAACATACTGGCAGACAGGTTCAATGCAAACTTCACCCCCCTCTCCCCCCTAAAGGAGAGATAACTATCCCAGCCGAGTGTAGCCTCCCGGACATCTCAAATGCGCAGGTGAAAGCTGCTCTCTAAAGCTAAAAACACAGCATCAATGGGACCAGATGGTGTCCCCAGCTGTGTGCTACACGAGCTAAATGAGGAATTAAACCCGCACATAAGGCAGCTGTTTAATCTCAGCCTTACCACAGGATACGTGCCCAAGGAGTGGCGACGGCAACTGTGGTCCCACTCCACAAAGGCGGCGCCTCACGGACCCTGGTAATTACCGCCCCATAAGCTTAACAAGTCTAGTCTGCAAAGCTATGGAGAGGATCATAATGGAGCTCATAAACAAAGATATAGGGGACTTGCAGACATTGGACCTGACCCAGTTTGGCTTTGTCAAGGGAAGATCATGCCTTTTGAACTTGGTCGACTTCTTTGAAACAGTCACCAAGGCCATTGATGAGGGAAAGGCAGTCCATACAGCCTACCTTGACCTTGCAAAGGCTTTCGACACAATACCCCACTCGGGTATTGTAGAAAAACTTACCAGCTTAAATGTAAACCCATATGTCACAAGATGGGTTGCAAACTGGCTTAAGGACAGAATCCACAGGGTTAGAGTTGCTGGCGCTGTGTCAGACTCCAAGCCGGTCACAAGTGGTGTCCCACAGGGCTCGGTCCTTGGCCCCCTATTGTTTGGCATCTACTTCTCAGAAGTACAGGCCAACATGGGAGGACTTTGGCTGACAAAGTTTGCAGACGACTGCAAACTGGGCGCCATAGTGGAAAGTGCATCGGACACGGATATCCTTCAGAAGGGACTCACGGAAACAGATAGCTGGTGCCAGAGCCATGGCCTGAAGTTAACGGCAAAAATGTATAGTCATACCCTTCGGGAAAAACAAGGTAACCCCAAGCTACCATATAGGTGGCAATCCACTAAGCACAGAAGAGGTTATCAGGGACCTGGGGACCCAGGTTGACAGTGGCCTTTCTTTGACACTCACATTGCTAAAGTGGTTAGAAAGACCTTCTACATTGCCCACCTGATCATGAAGGGATTCACATCCAGATCTAGTGAGGTCATTGTTCCCTGTACTCTTCACTTATCAGACCAATGATCGAGTACAATGCCCCATTCGGGATGTATCTCACCCGACATCTGCAGCAATTGGAGAGACCCCAAAAGTTCCTCACCAAAAGGATAAAGGGACTCCAAAATCTGTCATATGCTGCCAGATTGAAGAAACTCCAGCTCTATTCAGTCGCATACCGTCTGCTCAGAGGTGACATGTGCCTGACATACAAGGCCATGTCCAACCCAGAATTAATGGACATGCTCCACCTCAAAAAATCCAAATCCACCAAAACCACTAGAGCAAGCGACTTAAACCTTAGCACGGCTATAAATAGGACGTGCTGGAGGGATAGATTTATCACTCAGAGACTCCCTATGCTGTGGAATAAAATCCCGGTCCATGTGAGGCAGAGCACCTCGCTGACTCTGTACAAGAGAAATCTAGACCTGTGGATGGGAGATCATAGGTTTACCCCGGGAATCATATCTGTGTCACTGCTGGACAGAGGCACAACAAACTAATGGGCACAGTATTTTTTCATATAAGGGGTGGCGTAAGCCACAACAATTTGGGCTAGGCTTATAAATGCCTTAGGGCAGATAGCCTAGTATAAACCTATGAACCTATGACAGGTGATCCACTGTGGTGACCCCTAACTGGGAAAAAGTCAAAAGAAGAAGACTGTACTTATGGTGTGTGGTTTTCTTTGCATGATATTTGTAAGTGTAATGGAAATTGTAAACAGGTGGTGCTATTTTTCTTTTTCTCCCCTCTTCTGCCTCTCTCTTGTACAGTTTTGAGAAATATAGGCAATGCAAAGTAAAGGAAAAAAGCCCTGGCTAGAAAGGCATGACAAAGTTAAAATTATTGTGCTTTTCTTCATTCTTGCATGGGGAAATGACTGTATTAAGGACCTCAGATTGACTAGTTTTAAGAGCGGGCAAGGAAATGAAAAAGTATATTGAATATTATGAGGCTTTTTTCTAGCAAAGGCATATATACTTAGCAATTTTGCAGCTGGTCTTCATGTTTTCACGGAAACAATATGATAGAGAAATAGGTTGTCTGGTTCTCATGTCTCCATGGAGACAATCCGATAGAGAAACTGAGATTTCCTAGGACATAATGTTCTCTGAAAGCAATTGGGTTTTTCCCAGCTGAGAGGGCTGTAAAAATAAAACTAAATCAATTAATTAGACTCTAAGTAAAGTTCTGTTTTTTTTTTTTAATGTAATGGGGATACTAATAAACAGTTGCTTTTTTTCTTCTCCCCTTTTCTTTGTTCAGTTTTAAGAAATGTAGGCAGTGCAATGTAAAAAAGAGAGTAGAAGTAGGGGAGAGAGGAAAGCTCTGAGAGTGACGGAAGAAAAATCAGTGTGCTTTTTCCCATGCTTGCCATAGAGAAATGACTGGGTTAAGACCCTAGACCTTATCCAGTAACAAGTTTATTACAAAGCATGTAAATGTAAAAGAATATAGAGTATTATAAGACTTTTTTCTGGTAAACAAGGTACCCTTAGCAGTTTTGTGTATGGTTTGCATTGAAGACCAGTTGATAAAGAGAAATGGTTTGGAGAAAATGTTTACTGAAAGCATTCAAGTGTTTTTTCAGCTGGGAGAACTATAAAGATAGACAAAATCAAATAACACATACTAATAGCACAGGCTGTACCATGTATCTTCGGATGACTAACCTTTCTTTTTGGTTAACTATCTAGCCTGTCTGGCTATCAACTTAGAACTTCTGTTCTTATTAGGAAGCAAAAACTTCAATATTTGAAGATGTACATAGTTTTGTGTGTTAAGTTAATAGGTTTTGGGTGGGGGGGTTGTTCTGTTTGAGTGATTTCAAAAAAAAAACCCAAAAAAGTTATGTAAGATATGGCGAAGGCTCAAATGGCTATGGCAATAAACAACTGTACAAAAGACCAACCTGCCAAAGCATGTAACATAAAAGTTGAAAATAGACATTTAACAAAAAAGTAGTTATTCATAAAAGGTAGTAATAACTATACAAGAAAATGATGCTTTCTCTAATGCCTTTCAGTCTGAATGATCTTACAGATATAAAGAGAGTAGTGAACTATATCAAAACATGTAGAGAGCAAATAGCTATGCTACAGGAGATGCACCTGGAAAGAACTGAACATGTGAATTTGATAAAGAAGGGTTTTAGGGTGGTTATTCATGGGGAATATCTGGGACGAAGGAAAAGAGTACTTAATTTGCAAGAGGAGCTCCAATACTGACAGAAGATGGAAAAAAGATAATGGAAGATGTATAGTACTAAGGGGCTACTGGCAAGGGAGGAGTATTACACTGGCGTGCATTTACATTCCAACTTAAAACTGTAATGAAGCTTAAGAAAATTCTGGGAGAAATCAGCTTCCAGCATGGAACATTACTTATAGGTGGAGACTGGAATTTGGTTTACAACCATGAAGACATTGGGGGGGGGGGGCTAGAATGAAGAGTATAACAAAGGAGGGTAGTTTTTTGAAGAAATTTATGAAAATGTTTGCCATGGAAAATGTGCATTTAGTACTAGGAGTTTGGAGTGAATTTACATATTCTCCAGGATACAAAATCTGGGCTAGGCTAGACAGAAATTTACATATTCTCCAGGATACAAAATCTGGGCTAGGCTAGACAGAATTTATATCTCACAAGAACACTTGCATTTAATTGAAGGTCTTGAAACACACCCAATAACTATTTCAGATCATGCGCAAATAACTATACTAAAAAGTCGAGGTATTGAAATAAAAATGAGACATTGTTCCACCTGTCGGCTGAAAAGCGAGGAATTTAAGGAATGGGTTTTGTAATTAATTCAGGCGCTAGTAGAAAAGATAGAATTTTTTTCTGAAAATATAGCTGGGGTGGTGTAAAATTAAAATACAGTTTAAAACTAGGGTGGAAATAAAGGAAAGGAAGATATGGCAAAGAAGGAACAAGAATTATTTAGGGGGACTGACAAATGTTAAAGTATTGCAAAATAGGGGTAATCTCTCAGAACAAAAGGAGCAACTGCAGAATGTTAAACAAAAAATAAGCGATTACCTCGATAGCATGCACGAGTTTAGAAAGATTGCTGGTAAATAACTGTTTCTGATAATTCTAGACCACAAAAACTTTTAGCACAACTACTTAGGCAACAGAAAGTGGAAAGGGATGTCAGCAAGCCTACGAAGCTTATAACAAGGAAGATAAGAGACCCTGTAGAAGTATTAAAAATATTTAGAAAATTTTATGAAAGTTTGTATAAAGCAGAGAAATAAGGAAATCAGAAAAAGTTACAAATGGAAATGTTTATGGAAGAATTAAATATGCCAAGGTTATAGGTAGATGCTCAGTTACTAACTGGATAGGAAGAGATGAGAGAAAGATGACTATATATTATCCAATCTAAAGGAAAATCCCCAGGAATACATGGTGTTCCTGGGGATGTTTGGAAGCTGGGGGGAGGGGGAAGAATAAAGATCTGGAAGGTTTTGTTTAACAATATTTTAAGAGAAGTACCAGCATCCTAGATGAAGGTGGTGGGTAACAGTCATACCTAAAGAGGGTAAAGATCCATCGGATCCTGCTTTATGTAGGCCCATTTCAGTACTAAACCATGATTATAAAGTGTCTATAATGGCTAAAAGAATGGCAAAAGTGTTACGAAAATTGAGAGATATGGATCAGTGTGGATTTGTGGAAGGGAGGCAAACATTTGACAGTGTTAACAGAACATTGATTATCCAAAGGGAAATGGAATGTAAGCAAATAATACTGTTATTGGTGGGTCTTGATGCAAAGAAAACATTTGGCTGAGTAGACTGGAACTTCGTGAGCAGGGCAATGGAAGCATTTGCTTTCCCTGATACAGTTATAAGGTTTATTAGGAGTATATATTAGGGATCAGAGGTAAAAATTGAAGTGGGTGGTTTCCTCTGATAACTTCTACTTGAGTAGAAAAACCAGGCAGGGTTGTCTGCTTTCCCCTTTGTTTACATTATATTTGGAACCTTTGGCAAATAAAATAAGGGACTCAGAAGTTCAAGGATATAATTGGTATGGTAGTCAGGAAAAGCTAGGTCTTTTTGCAGATGATATTTTATATATGCCAAAACCAGAAAGGGACATTGGTGGTGTGGAACATTTTAAGACAGTTTCAAATCTTGGGATACAAAATTAGTGAAGCTAAAACAAAGGCAATAGCTGTAAATTTTATACTTGCATACGAATTGGTCCAATAATATCCATATTTATGGGGGCATGATGAAATGAAGTATTTAGAAGTATGGATTAGAAATGACTCTGTTGTGCCGGCTAAGGATATGTTGGAAGTGACTAAACAGAAGAGAATACAAAAATTGAGAAATTAATATTTGTTATATTGATTCTAAGATACAAGCAATTAAAATGTTTAGTCCCTTTAGTCTTATACACAGGTCAGGCATATTTTTTTTTATCAACCAGAGGTGAAGCTGTGGATAGCAACTAGAGTTGAAGGATTTTATCTGGGAAGGGAAGATGGCAAGGGTCAATTAGGATAAGCTGATTCTTGGCGAGAGACCTGAGTACACAAGTTCACAATCTCACATTTGACCATCCTGTAGCGGCAGTGGTCAGAAAAGCCTTTTACTTGGTTCATCTAATTAAGTAAAGGGGTTGCATCCAGAAGAAAGGAGGCTATTACCTCTCTATACTCCTTCATTAGACCAATAGGGTACAATGCCATGTTTGGTATGTATCTCTCCAAATACCTGAACCAACTGGAAAGGCCACAAAAATACTTCACAAAGAATCCATGGCCTCCAACACCTGTCCTATGTGGAGAGGCTCAAATCACTATCACTCTACTCTGAATAGTACAGATTGCTCAGAAGTAATCTGTATCTTGCCTACAAAGCAATCTGAGACCCTGCTCTACTAGAGATGCTCCATATCTGTACATTTAACTTGCGTAGTACCCGAACAAATGGCTTAAATCTAATATGTGACATTAAAACCTGCTGGAGACAGGTTTGTCTCCCAGAGGCTGCCCAGTCCCTGGAATAGACTCCCCATACATGTCAAACAAAGTAGGTCGCTGACTCTCTTCAAGCGCAACCTTGATGAGTGGATGGGTAACCACAAATTTGTCCCATGGGTTCCAGCTGTGTCCATCACTGATGGGCGACAAGTGCTTGAGGTTTCTTTTTTGGGGATAAACTATTGGCTAGGCTTGTAAGGGCACCAGAGCCATTAGCCTAGTAATCTCCTATGATCCAATAAAACAAGGTGGACTAAGATTATCCAATTTGAGAGGGTACTTTAGAGTAACACATTTAAGGCTCTTATACATATCACAAGCAGAAAGTTATAATTCAGAACTGGAAAGGAATGATTATGATACATGGGGGATCCTCAGGAAATCAGGATAGATTGGGATTTTGGATGCTGACTCTTAGAGAACAACAAAAATCAGAGTATTACATACATAAAATAGCAGGGAATATTCTAAGAACTAAACCAGAATGAGAATGGAGAAAAGAGATTCTGCTGATTTAGAGATGACTGCAGTTACCGATACAGATAATGGGCAAGAGGGGGCTGGAATTTATTGGAGAAAACTGGCAAAGGAACCAATGTATTGGGGAGCAAATAACTAGAAAGGGAAAGGTAATAGAATGGGAAGAGGCCAATAATGTATTTGGACTGCAGGTTAGAGATTGTCTTCCATATTGAGGATTATATCAGAATATAAGCAAAGAGAAAAATAGGGGGGTCCTAAATGAAAGACCAACCCTGGTAGAGTTTTATAGAATCTAGAACAGAAGCTGCTGTTAAAAAAGGAGTAATTAGTAGGGCATCTAAAATATTGCATGATAATTGTAAGAATCGGTCAGAGGAGCTTTGAAAGGATTGGGAGGAGAGATTGGATCATTCACAGAGACAATGGGGGGATGTATGCATATCTCCCAAATATGCAACAAAGCCTAGAAGATTTAAGATCTTTGCCTGGAAGTGTTTACCATAGGTATTTTTATACGCCAAGTAGACTCCAAATAATTTTTCCTCAGGTGGATAGCAAATATTGGATGTGTGACAGGCAAAAAAGAGGTGGCTAGGAATATTTATTTTTGGGAGTGTAGTGAGCTGGTGGACTTTGGGGATTCCCTGCTGATGGCTCTGTCACAGATGCTGGGTAAGCAGACTGGATTGACTGAGGAGATGATTTTTTTGAGCTACGATAGAGTCTGAAAAAAGCAATTACTAGAAAATGGAAATCAAAGTCTAGACCAACTTTACTAGAAGTGAAGATAGTAATAGAGTTAAAACAACTGGAAGTGGAACTTCAGAAAAGGGACAGAGCAAAGTACATAGGCAAAAATGTGAATTGTGGGAACAGTATATGCATAGAAGGAATGAGGTTTAAGAGGCATGATTTGAATGAGCCATATAATGCTTAACTGACAATGACTGGTTAGATTATAAGTGATGTATAATGTTTGCTTCTAAAGTGGTGTTAATGTTTGGTTTTCATTTGTATAAATGTAAGATTGCCTATGTCATCCACAATAATTTAATAAAGATTTTTATTGAAAAAAAAGGGACAAAGATTTTTATAGCTAAACAAACATGCACCTTTTGCATAAAGGCACCAAGTGATTCTTGTATCTAAACAAACGTGAATTTGACATATAAGAGTCAACAGGACTTTTTTTATTGAACTGTCTTTAACAGATTCCATGTTGTGTGGTCTTTACCTCAAATCTGATATTTGTAAAAATTGATGCATTATCTTTTGTATCTTTAGAACTTTTGTTTATATTCATACTTTCTGTACATATTCTGTTATCTGTTCTTTGGTCAACATAGAGCTTTTCTCCCCAGGCCTCTGGCTTAGTGGGACACACCCAAGAAACAAATGAAAAATAGAAACAAAATTATGTCTGGGGACATGATAAAATAAAGTACTTAAGAGTATGGATTAAAAATTATTCTGGTGTGGCAGCTAAGGATATGTGGGAAAGAGTCCAAACAAAAGATGATACAAAAACAGAGAAATTGGAAGTTCTGTTATATGGATATGGAAAGTAAGATAAGCAGTTAAAATGTTTTTAGTCCTTTAGTCTTGTACACAGGTCAGGCATATTTTTGTTGACCAGAGGAGAAGTTGTGGATAGCTATTAAAAGAGAGCTAAATGGTTTTATCTGGGAGGGGAAGATGGCAAGAGTCAAGTGGTACATGCTGTATTCTTCCAATATGAAAAGGTGGATTGGGATTATCCGATTTGAAAGGGTATTTCAGAGCTACACAGTTGAGGCTCCTGTACATGGCACAATCAGAAACCTATAATACAAAGTGGAAAGGAATGATGATGAAACGGGGGAAGCTTAAGAAACAAGTGGAGACTGGGATGTTGGATGCAGATCTTTAAGAAGAATGACAATAATCATACAGAATATTATATTCATAAAGTACTCTAAGAACTGACCCAACACAGGAATGGAGAAAGGTGATTTTGCCAATAGGGAGGACTACAATTAGGGATATAGAGAATAGCAAGATGGGACTAGAATTTATTGGAGAAAGCTGGGAAAAGAACCAAGGTATTGAGAGCAAATAACTAGAGGGAAAGGTAATAGAATGGGAAGACACCAGCTATTTATTTGGACTGAGGGTTAGAGATTGCCTTCCTTATCAAGGATTGATATCCAAATATAAGCAAAGAGAAATAAATTTAGGGGGGGGGGTCCTAAATGAAAAACTAGCACTGGTAGTGTTTTTAGTAGAATCTAGAACAGAAGTTGCTGTTAAAGGAGTAATTGTTAGAGCGTATAAAATATTGCATGATAACTATAAGAATCAATCAGAGGAGGTTAGAAATGATCAGGATGAGACTGGATAAGCAGTTTTGCTAATAAACAATGGAGGGGACATATTTGCCTCCCAAATATGCAACAAAATATAGAAGATTAGGAAGACTCCATTTTCTGGGAGTGTAGCGAGTTGGCAGACTACTCTATCAGAGGTACTGTGGGAGCAAATTGGTGTATCTAGGGAAATTATTTTTCTGAGCTATATTCCAGACTCATAATTGCCTACAAGACTACACATAGTAAGGCCTTGCTGTCTCTAATTATGGTGGCTGCCAAAAAAGCAATTACTAGAAAATGAAAATCAAACTCTAAACTAACTGTAGTTTAAATAATGAATATAGTAACGGACATAAAACAACTGTAATTGTGATCTTTAGCAAAAGGGTAGGAGCAAATTACATAGAAAAAATGTGAATTGTGGGAACAATACATACAGGAGAGGAATGAGATTTAAAAGAAGTCAGGATTTAAATGTGCCGTGGAAAGTTTGACAATGATTGTGTAGATAAGTGATGTATATTATTTGCAACTGAAGTTATGTCAGTATGGTTTGTGATGTATAATGCTTGCAACTAAGATGGTCAATTTGGTTTGTTTTAATTTCTATAAATCTAGAATTACATATGCTTTAAGTGATGATTTAACAAATATATGTTTTGTTTAAAAAAAAAATGGTTAGGCATGAGATGGATGTGTTGTGGCTTAGCACAAATGATGTAGATGGATTTTCTTTTTTACGTTTGTCTCAATTGCAGCAGTGTTCATTTCTCTTGGTATCCCATAAGAGTGTCTTGACTAAAATTAATGGATTTTGAAGGATAAAAAAGCTAAATTTCATAACCACAACTGTGCATCTCAGAGAAAGTTTTACAGAAGAACAGCAGTTGTCAAGTAGTCGATGCCCTCTGCTGTACCTCAATTTGAAGCCCACCCACATTAAGCTTGCATCTATTTTGTTTTGTTACTTTTATCAACAGATCCCTTGTTTATTGTGCTTTACTGCACCCTACAACTCCTTTACACTATCACTAGTCTAAACAGAGGCAACATCATAAATGCTGAAATAGTGAAAAACCTTGGTTGTACATATCAATTCATAGGCGAATACCAAGGCTCATGACCCTAAGGGCCTTTTTAAGCCTAGCCATGCTTTCCAATTGTATTTTACAAGTTTTGATACTACTAATTTTATAGGGGGTATAGCTTGGGTACATGTGGTTGAGCATTTACAAGGACACAGGTGGTAAACCAAGGGTAAAGGTATGATTCCCCATCCATGAATCCAAGTTGTGCTTGAATTTGTGCAGGGAGGAACTCTGCTTCATGTGGATGAGAAGCCTGTTCCTGAGAAGAGGTAGTCTCTGAACTTTCCCTCCAACATGTCTTATGTGCAGATGAGATTTAGGTCTCTAGATTGGGTGCTTCTAATGCTATTTGTTTTGTGGATGTGCAACAAGTTTTACAGAATAAACGGAATTATTCTTGGCAGTCATAGATTGCCACACAGCAGTCTGTGGGAGACATGAGTACAAGTATAAGGCTTTGAGGCATTCCACATAGGACATGTCTGTACCATACACCAAAATCACACCAAGGCACTGGGAAGCAATAGGAGCTCATCAGGACTGTACAGCTCTTAGAAATAAAAATGGAGAGCAAACTGGATAAAAAAGAAATTTATTCCGTTTGCTCTTCATTTTTATTCTTAAGAGTTGTATGTTCCTGATAAGCTCCTATTGCTTCCCAGCGCCTTGATGTGATTTTGGTGTTTGGTACAGATTTTTGGGCACTTTTACTCTTCTATTTGGTTTCATGTCTCTACCATGTATTGTTTTTTGTGAGGAACCTTTGTGGACATCCCAGTTTGTCTGCTCTGGTACATACTGAAGGAAGCATTATATGTAATTTGCCTAATGAGAGCCAAGTACAGTAGAGCAAAGACGTATTTGAACCTAAATACCATGCCCTTGCATCCTTGTCTATATGTATTCCCAAAACCCTGATCCAGAGGGTCATTCTGTAGGAGTGTATTATCAATGCAGTAATTTCTAGTTATCATCTTTCCGAAAGATATGCATTTTTTAGCATTCAGTTTGATTGTGACTCTGTTGGCAGTTATTAGTCTGTGTCATGCCTTCTTGGAGGATTTTTGTCTAAAGTATTCTGTAACTACATCTAGTTTGTTGTCATTTGCAAACTTAGGCAGCTAGAGGCCTTTAATGTTGAACTTGGCTTCCAAGAAATAGATGTCAAAAACGAAAGGCCCTAGCACTGAGACCTGGGTGACTCCACTGGTGACAGACCTTTTTTTTTTCTGTATGTTGACTCCTCTATCCGTACTTCTTTTATCCTGTCTCTAAGCCAGCTGACTGTCCAGTGGGTAAAGTAAGCATAGTTCATTTCATGAGCTTGTCTACAAAGCCTGAATGGGGTATTGTATTGAATGGTTTGGTCAGGTCAAGGTAAGCATTATGTAACATTTTGCCCTCATCTATTGCTATGGTGACCTTCTCGAAGTAGTCCACCAGGATGAGTAGGCGTGACCTGCCTTTGACAAAAAGAAACTAGGATGGATCCAGTGTCTTCAGGTTTTTTATGCCATTATTATAGCCATGGTTATTCTTTGTATAGCCTTGGATATGAGACTTGTCAGGCTTATGGGTTGGTAGTTTCATAGGTCTAGGAATGTCCCAACTTTGTGCAGAAGGATAACTGTTGCAGCCCTCCATTTTTGTGGCATGAATCCTGTTTGGGTGCTATGACTGACTAGTGCTTCTAGTAAGCTTGATAGGACATCTTTCATTCTGTGAAGGCTACATCTTGGGATGTTATTTGGCCCCATTGATGCAGTGTTTTTGGCCTTGGAGAGTGGACTGAGGATCTGTTCCTTGGTGATTGGGGGAGCTATGTTTGGGTGAGAGGTGTCTTGGGAATAAAGTGGGGTAAAATATTGGAGCCAAATTTATCAGCTTGTAAATTTGCTATATTCTCCTGTTCAGTATAGGTGGCCCCATTTTACAATTAGTTTGGCACATTGTATATTGACTTTCTGGTTTTGAGCAACGTTTAACAATGCCTTGTGGTTGCCCTTAGCCTAGGAGATACTTTTACTGCATGCTTGGCTTTGGTAGACTTAATTAGTCCCCTGAGTTGTGTATTTAGTTTGATGATCGAGTTCTCACTTGGCTGGGTATTGTACTCCTTATCTTTGGCCATGATTTTCTTCCTTTTCTTATACAACCTATTAATGTTTCTCCAGAGTAATTTGTGTTTTGAGTTTGTACTGTGCTTATTTGGGGTAGGTACCACTGTGTCTGTGCAATTGTACACATGATTGTAAAGGGTTTTAATGAACAGCTCCACATAGGCAGCAGTGATCCTGTTTTTTTTTTTTTTTTCCAAGGGGGTTGAAATTTTGCCATGATATCAGTTAAAATGTCTTGAAATTGTCCTACATTTTATTTTTATTTCAAATGTGATAACTTTATGGTCCAACCTGACCAGTAAAGGATATTACACTGGGGGGAGGTGCAAAATTCCCCCATCTAGGTCAAGGATATTGGCACCCTTAGTGGTAGTGGGTCTAGGTCATTCAAGTTGACAAAGGCCAGGAATCGTCTGTAAGTCTGAGGTCATATTTGATTCCCAGTTTATAGTGGGGTAGATGAAGTCACTCGTGGTGTTGGGTTGAATGGAGAGTGACACTAGGCCATTTCAGTAAGTGGCATGGGTTTTCTGGGTCATGGGGGGGACCTATAGCTCACAAAGATATGTTATGAAACTTTTCTTTATGGTGTGTTGTATGTTGAGGAGCTGAATTGTGTCGTACTG
Source organism: Protopterus annectens (assembly GCF_019279795.1). Taxonomy (NCBI): domain Eukaryota; kingdom Metazoa; phylum Chordata; order Ceratodontiformes; family Protopteridae; genus Protopterus; species Protopterus annectens. The sequence goes on from NC_056739.1 coordinate 351,333,709, forward strand.
TTTGACCAGCCTTGATGTGTGTTCATTTTTTATGTAAATTGAGATATCTCACCTTTTGTCCCTTTCTGTGCAGTAGTTGGTCTAAGTGCATGGAGGGCATTATAGTCCTGCACTGCCAAGATGCTCTCCACAGCTTTAAGCAATGTGTCAGCAACTGCACAAGCATCTACATTCTCCAGGGTGAGGAGAGCTTGCAGGGAGTATAGTTTCTTGTTTAGATATTTGGCATTGAGCAGTATCACCTTTAGACTATTCTGAGATAGTTTAGGTATATCAGATGGTTTATCAGGTTGACAGTGCTTAAATGCACTGTGAGGTGGACAAAATTTTAGCCGGTATTTAAAAGCCTAGAGGGGACAGGTGCAGACCATCCCTTACTAACACAGTTGTTAAAATAAGTTATATTTTGTTCATATTGTGGCATCTTCCTTGGAGAGGGTAGAATGCTGCTTGGTATTAGGCTTATACTGGAGTGGGACACAGTCCAAGAACTCCATCATATCTGTCTTAATCTGATCTAGAGAGGTATGCCAGAAATCATTTACTCTCACATGGTCTATGACTTAAGTCATACTGTTTCTTGTGGCTCACTGACCTAAGTGCATGAACATTCTGGCCCCAGTATGGAATTGACCATAATGCTGTTCTGGTTTAGCTGGATATCCATGTGCCTCACACTGGAGCTTCCTATGACCAGAATATTGGATTGTGTAGTGGTCTGCCTTATTGGCTTAGACGAAGAGAGAGAGTGAATTGAGGCTGAATATGTTGGTGGGTGTTGCTTTGGTATTGTTTTTGATGTTTATGAGGATAGTTGTAATTACTGCATCTGGAGGCATTTGAGGTTTTGGCCGTGGCAAATTATTGTTAAGCTGATCAATGCACAAGGTTTTTTTTTTTTGAGTGACTGTTCTTTATTGTATGTGGCAGGTATTGAGTAGTGTTGTTTTTGACAACCTGTTTGGTATTTGTAGTAGCTGTATGTGAGAGCTTTGCATGTTGAGTCTGTATACAAGGACATCTCTTGTCAGATTATTTCAGAATTAGGTAATTGCCAGAAAAGTTAAAGGAGAACTGCACCCACAGACCAAAAACAAACATGTTTACTTCATCGTGGTTTGGTGTTTCCACTCTGGGACTATTTACAGGTTAAATGTGTATACATAATTTCTGAGTCTGACCACATGGGTTCTGCCATCTTGAAGTAATTCTGATTGTTTGGTCTGCCTGTAGGTATCCCACAATGCAGTGCTTGTCTAAAAAATTGCATCATGTAGGCTTCTTTCTTCCTAAATCTCCTGTCACTGCATTGATTTTTACATACATACACTGCTGTCTTTCAGTCAGTTTTAAGTAACATTTCATGCCATTCAGTGACTACTTAAAATGCAAACGGTGCAAATGCCACAGAACAGACTTTTCAATGTGCTTTTTACTGCTGTTTCTTTTTAGAATGACTGACTAAATTTTAGTCTTTTGTGAAGCCTGAACTGTATTACTACTATGACTCATCTCCCACCCCCCTTCACATCTAACTTCCATAGCTGTCAAAGTGCCAGGGGTAATTTGAGCTGGTACCTGCTGTGATTGACAGCTCACAGCAGGAGACTTGACTCATGTACTGTTTTCTTGTTCTAGCATGTACTTTCTCTATGGGTAGGGGAGCGACCAGGGTGTTGTAACATCACAGCATGGATGGATTTTTAGGATGGTCATGGTTATGTCTGTTTGGGGAGAGAATTGGCCAGAAAACTACCTGTATTCATTGGCCTTGATGACCTAAAAGAATTGGTGACTGCAGCAAGCTTTTCCAGGGCGGGATAAAAGTTTTTTGAAATTGAAACCACCACAGTACAGTAAGGCACTGTTCCAGTGGAGAGAAACAGTTGATTTAAAATATTTTAAATGCTGTATTGTTGCTTATTCATAGCAGGGACAGTAAATGGGGAGAAGGGCAGAGAAGTTGAGCATTTAATAATAGAATCCTGTTGTCTTTTAAGACAATTTCTACATTCTCATCTTGCTCATTTCTACTAAGTTGGCTACAGCGATAATAGGAAAGTGCAGATTTGTGGTTTCAGGTATATATATTGGGTTACAAGGGGAGTGGTACCAAGGGATATTTTTCTCCATTTATGTAACCGTTCTGTAACCACTATGAGGGAGAACAGATTTGTTAGAGTGTTAGTGGAGTATGAAGTACAATCGTAGTCTAATCTCAGAGCAATGCCCCCTTAGCAGAAACCTGGTGCTCATTATGCACTAAAAATAGAGTACAAGAGCTCTGTAAGTAATGCACAAATATGACAGGAGAACTTGTATATTTCAAGATAAAGTGCAAAACAGCACTGTAGAATACTTGTATAGCAGTGGATGGGCTTGGATTCAACAGAAAGCCTTAGCAATTAATGGTGTGGTTGGCCAGTGTTTCCGACTTTATACAGGCACAGTAAAAAGGAGAAGGGCTCACTGGTCAATGGCAACAAGCACACTCGTTTCTGCAGTCATCCTCAAGTTTGTCTGAAAATTGTATTATGGTGCATTTGAATTTATAACTATTTCATATGTTTATAGTTCGCATTGACTGCAGAAGGTCAGTTAGACCATGAATAATTGGTGGCTGACTGCTTAAAATGTTGAAATTCAGAAACCGCTCACAAAGAAAATACATTGTAAAGAAATTTCTTAAGTTCCCTTGTTCGTTTCATGAATTTCACCAGACTGGACTGCCTTTATAATTTGTCCGTTTCTTAATAAGAACTCTCTTTTGCCTGGTTATCACTCAGACCTGTAATTTATTTCATGAATTCTATTTTCACTATTTTTAACACATTAGTGACGCAGCTTTCTAGTATTGCTAGAAGGCCAAAGTTAAATCCCAAAGAAGATGACACACACTTTTGTGTGTGTGTGTGTAGAAGAAATGTATTTTGTAGTTTAAGCAGAGACCCAACACAGTGAGAACATCACTTGCAGACCTCCGTTGCCATTCTACCGTGCACCACTATTAAGCAGTAGTGCAGTATGATCCTTCACTGCTGTGTTTGAGTAGCAACACAAAGTGGGAGCACACCGCCATAAATAAAACTTTTTAAAGGTGTGCATTTAATTTAAGTTTGTGGTGAAAGGCAAAATGTATTTCTGAAAAAATAAATTCCATATAGGAGGCTTTATATGTAGCTTCCAATTTAATGTGTTGTGTAAATGGGAAATAAATGATGTAAGCAGTAATGTGACCTATTACACAGAGCTTTATCTAGTACTAATGTTTCTTGTGCAAAAGCTGCCCTAGCTGAAGACAACTTTCCATATTTCTGTGTACAAGAATTGTACTCTAACTGGGAATGTCCTTTGCTGTAATTAAGAAACCCTCTATCAGTAGCAAATTGCAAATGCAGCTTAGATCTGCACTTCATTTGAATAAGTAAATATTCTTGTCATATTATAGTTTCTGAAGCTTAATCTGGTTTATGTGCTCTGCCTTGATGTTTGGCAGCCTTCAATATCTTCTACTTAATTGCATTAATTGCCTTGACACAAGCTCATTTTTGCTGCAATGACCACCTAATTTCCTGAGAGTCTGGGTGTTTATGTATATGGGACCACAGTTACTTGCCTTCCTAGAAGATTGCATCATGGTTTCACATTTTGAAACATTGAATTTCACAATAACAAATACTGTGCTTCCTAGTCAGATTAACATTATATGAATTTCTTTACAGGCCAACTAATTACATGTAGAGATATCTACATTTATACTTGCAGTGTAGCAAGCAGTTCCTCCTAGCCAGGGTAATGTAACCTTGAGTATATAAGTATCCCCGTCTAAGCTACTACTCTTACACTGATAGTGTGGTTATATTTATTGTGCATGTAGTAAATAATGTGGGAAGAAATAGCCAGGGAATTGTTATGGCTAGGCTTGTATAGGCCCTAGGGCCGATAGCCTAGTACCAACCTATGAACGTGTGTGATGGTTAATTAGATTTTGTCTGGGTAAGACACTTCTGGGCAGATCCCATTTACAGTGATCCCTAGGTGAAATTCTCCAGTATGCACAATGTTAGATTAAAGCATTACTACACAGTGTAATTCTCATTCTTGATTCACAAACAGTGATGTACTGAGTGGCTGTGCATTAAGTGCAGAAAGTATGTGCATTGGCACTGAATACCAAACTCAGACCAGTTAGATTGTAGAAAGAGAGATGATGTCCTATAAACAGGATTGTAACTGTTGGAAATGAATTGCATAAGAAATTGAAATACAGCAGAGCAAAACAGAAGTGAAAGGCCCAGTACCATGAACCTTTTTTTTTGGTCATGCTATATCAGAAAATGCCCAGTACTGCACCCCACCACCTCCACTTTCCACATCTGGCTGCTCTGAAAAGGGAATTCATTTTTTATTACTTCAACTGTATGTGTACCTTTTCCTTTTGTGTAATTGTCTTAACTGGCTGGCTGGTTAAAACACAATGACAGCCTCGGTTGACATTTTCAGTCACCTTAAATATTCCTCATTTTACAGGTGTGAAAAGTTGTATTCATTGGAAATATTCTAGTTGAGGGTGTTACTGGTTAGGTAATGTCCTGGTGTGTATTAGTATACTTATATAAAATTTATGTGTCTGAGACCTATATGTAAGATCATCATCGCTGCAAAATATCATGATTATCATCATCAAACCTAGCAAAAACTAAAATACTGACAGTTAAACATGCATCTTCTAAAATATAATCTTGGAGCTTGCAAACACACACACAAATATATATATATATATCTATATATATATATATATATATATATATTTATTTATTTTTTTTTTGTGCAGGGGATTAACCACTTTTGCACTCCCCACACCCCCTGTTACTTTAACCCAAGTAGCTATAGAGGTTTATGGACATCAGGCATGGTTTTAACCTCTGTTTCTAAAGTATTAACCAAATAATCCATATATACTGTACTGACAAGGACCAAAAAGCCCTAAACAAGCATGTCTACAGCTAGTGGGTTTGGCTTTATTGGCTTGAATGTAACCCCTAAAAAACTTCATGGACATTCAGAAGTTGTATAGATGAAACACTGGTATGTCCTTAATTGGTGACTTACATATATCCCGTGGACCTCCACTACAAGTGGTTTAAGATATTACACACTGAACACACTAGTTTGGCTAGGTAATGGGCAGAAATAAAACTTTTATTTCCAAGATTCAGCTGGCTGAGGTAACCATTACCATAAATACTAGTTTCTTTGCTAAAACAGTAAATTTGATGAAGTGACAAGTTCAGAGGGAACCTAAGCTTTTATAACCACAACATAAATAAGAATAGGACCTCTGATTAGAGATTTTAGAGGAGATAATATGACAGAGAAGAGGCTTGCTTGACTTCTTAAAATCCTAACTAATATGGAAGATGGTATATCTGTTAAATGGTATATCTGTTAAATGGACTTGGATGGAAAATAGATAATGCTAAAATGGAAAAGTTCCCAAGTACTCAAAGGCAATGAAATTTGATACGAGTTCCTAGCAAATTCCCTTACTGAAAAAATTCCATTTGTTCCTGTGCATTTTCTCTGCAGAATGCCTTTAGGAAAACATACTTATCCATAATTTGTCACACTTGATAACTAATTTAAATTGTAAAAGCACCAAGACGTTAGCTTGAAGGGCGAAGAGCCTGAAAAACTTTACATAACAGGCAAGCAAACAAAGGCGTGTAAGAAGAGAGAAAATGGGAAAGGGTTTAGAAAATGTTCTTCAGCATGGGGGAGGGGGCTGTCTGAGCCATTCAGGATATGGATCGTCTGTCCTTAAGAAATTTCACAGAGGACTTGAATGAGAGGCATACAGCAAGGTTGCCTTTCAGCCAACTCTGCACCATTGCATCCTTGCTTATGTTACTGGGAATGGAGGAATCGGAGAACATCTTACATGGAGTTTGAGGCAAACAAAAAAAGGTTACATAGCTGCAACATCAGGGTGTTCTTGCTTAGCCTACTTATCAGATATTTCAAGTCTCCGAGCACATGGACTTTTGTCAAGTATATGTACATGTTGGCAGTCCACTTCCAGATGTGTGTTTTCTTTCCACAGGGTATAGGAATGATTCCATATTTGCTTGTTGCAGTACCATACTACCACCATATTGACTGGCAAAATAGACTGGACCTGCTGGCATCCCTTGTTGTATAGTTTGGAGTGGGAGAAAAACTACCCTCTTCTCTTGAACATTGGTATGAAGTTTTGAGTCTTCTTTAAATAAGATTCCCAAAGGAAGTGATGATGGTCTTCCTACCCCCAGTAAGAGGCATCTGTCGTTATCATTTTGGAGGTTGGGTTCAAAAATGGATTGCTTACTAAGGTGTTGACTGGATTTATCCACCAGAGTAAATATCTTTGCATGATGCAGAGCTTTTAATCAATGCATCTAAGAGATTTGAGTCTTGAGCAGTTAATGTTAAGGGCCTACTGTACTACTATTAGCATGCAGTGGCAGGCTTTCCCTCAGGAGTCAGCAATTGTTGACTCAGAGGAACCAGTAAAGGGGAGAAGTACTCCAAAACACAGAGGCTAAGCCACCCCAAGAACAGCAAGCTGGCTCAGCACCCAAATCTTACTAGAGAATGAAGGCAGTTAGGAAATCCATTGTGGAAATGAATGAATGGACCATATGGCTCTCAACTTTTTCAGCAATACCCAGCTCACTTTCTGCCAGCACAAACTGGTTAATTAGGTAAAGGTAGGGGAGTCATTGAGCAAAGTCCTGGTGGGAGAAGCAAAAAAAAAATCCTTTGAAGTGCCAATCTCTGATATGTTTAGGTACTTGGGCAGCAACCTATGAAATTCAAGAATTGGTTGGTATGACAGGAGACTTGCCATAACTCACTGATCTCTAGAGTTTTAAGTTTGAAGCAGATACTTCCAGTGCTGGAGAAAACATTCAGCTGTCAGCCACTATTAACGAGCCATCTAAATGGGAAAAGTATGCTCCTTACATCCTCAAGAATTTGGCTATTATGTACTTTGTAAGTATTCTGCAGGTGGATGTAGAACTGAGACAGGGTTTGGATTAATAACTGCCTTGTATTTGAAAGCAAAGGAATTTATGGCCTGCTTCCTGATCTTTATTTGCACGTAATTGTTTGGAAGATCTGCTCTGGACAGTAGATGGAAAATGAAGTGAAGGGTGGTTACCTGAAAGGATTCCTTTAGATTGAACAGACTGAGGCTACTTATGCCCAAAATTTGATTTAGGTCGCACTTTTTTGGAAATGTAAAGAATTTGAATATCAGACTCCTTGCTTGCCTAGTGGGATCTCCTAGGCAAGCATTTACACTTTCTTCCTTGCAAATTTTTGTGGAAGAGGAACATCATCTGGATTTCCAAAGCCAACTCTGATTATATATTTACAAGGCTAAAACCTTCAAGACCTCAAACCTGTTTTTTAATGTGAAGGTAATAAAAAGGGTCAACTGGGATCAAAACAGAATTTCCAAATGGTTGTCTCATAGTCTTCTTTTCTGTGTTTTCACTATAACAAGTCATTCCTGGCAAGTTCAGTTTCCATTCTGCCTGGCATTTGGCAGCGTATGTGGCTTTTTTGGAAAGGAGTGAAGTCTAGAAATGTTCTAGAAGCAGCAACTTGGTCATATGCAGTTTACCTTTAAAGAACATTACAACTGTGTGATGCCTTTTCCTGGTCCAGAGTAGGTTTTGCTAGAAATGTTGTCCAGGAGTTTATTTTATTTATTATTTATTTTACATTTGTTAACCAGGATGGTCCAACTGGATACATGTCCTTTTTCAGCGGAGGCCCGGGGAGAAAAGCTCCAACAGAGTTACATTGATAATTAGGTACAGTAAATGAGCTGAAAGAACTTAACAAAAACATAGGCTATTTACATACAAGTACAAGACTGCCATTGCTATTTCTGAGATTACTACAAATGTAACATTAATAACATATTAGCAAGGACGGTAGGCAGTATAATGACAGAGTTAGACAGGATACATATTTCTTTATCACAGTATACAAAGTACTTATCATCTTAGCTAGTTGTTTATGTTTTAGTTAATGGCACATTAACTAAAGTTAATTAAAGTTAACTAAGAACTAGAGTTCTTTGACTCTAACCCTCTTCCCCTTCTTTCTAAGCACTGACAATCTAGTCATATGGCTCAGGCTACTGCAACAGTGATCTAATGATGAACATAGTACAATTGTAGACGTAAACTTCCATAATAGTATGTTTATATAGGTTATATCAGTATTGCAGTAGGGCACCCTTCCCATGCACCTTTTTTGTTTTTTTTTGCCAGGGTGTGGATATTTTTATTTGCCTTTTTTCATAGCATTTATCTAAAAATCTGGACTCTAACCTAACTTACTCTGTGTTAAGAAAGATCTGAAGGGTCAGTACTCTAGCCTTTGACTTTATAAGGCTATCCCTGAGCCCTTTAGCAGTTTGAGAATATGAAAGCTGCCCTAAAGCTTTGAAAACTGGCTGGCTTTTGGCAGGATATAGCCCATATAGCTTAGGGTACTACAGCTGTGATCTATTCAAATATCTACTGTTTCATTAAGTTTACTTATGCAACTGTAGATTTTGTGGCAATTTCAAAATGTACATCATAACATTTTAAATACAACATAGTTACAAAAATGGGAATAACGTAAAGGGGTTATCCTTTTTCTGAGGTGGTATGATCTTATGATCTTAGAGTGTGATTATATAAGAAGGATATAGGATAAACCCTCTTCATTTGGGTGTTCTGGAGAGCTTGCCCTGCAGAAAATTATTGTAGTCACATTTTTAGACTATTTCAGTTTCATAATTATGTACTTTAAGAACATTATGGTGTTTCCACTGTGGTGATCTCTGATGGAATTATCTGGGTGATATGAGTTGGACTGCTTTTGGCAACAGGATGACTGCCTGTAGTCTACATAGAAATTCACAGGACCTTTATACCAGCATCCTCCTTGGAAACTAACTGAAGAATTCTGCTGGCTTTTTTAAGGCTCCTGATTTTGAAGCTGCAAGTTTTAGGAACCAAAATGCCCACTTTCTTTTCTGCATCAAAATAAATGGCCATTGGGCTGACATTTCATAGCTGCAGCTGAAAGGACTTGTTCTTTCTCCTTCAGTGACTTTATCAAATCATCACTTCTGGGACAAAAAAAACAGTCTCCCCGCCATCCCAAAAAAATAGCAATCTGTAAAGAGTGCTTTGACATCCTCTGTGATGAGGTAAAATAGAGTCAGGACTGTGGGTATATAGTATTACTAGAACTTGCTGCCCTGTCCAACATATCCACTATATCATAACTGGTGCAGACTATTAGGTTTGTCTATTATTTAGTTTTTGGAAGACTGACCCCTGATGAACCTCTCTTTGAGTTCTGCATTAATACTTTCATCAGTAGATCTCTCTACTTCATCCAAAAGGTTACACATGAAGTACATCTTTATCAAGAAGTTTAATGTCCCAGTAGTTAAGATGGAAGATGCATTCACTTTTCCAGACTCTATAGAACTCTTTCTGGATGGTAGATGGCTGGAGACCATTCCACAGGATTCCCCTTCAAGACTGTTGCAGTGATGAGTGACATCATGTGTGGAGTCTCTGCCAATACCAAGCACTCCCTAGGGGACAAGAATATGGGGTTTATTTTTTTTTTCTGTACTTAAGATTATGGTCTCATGATATACAAGTACTAGGTAGGCAATATCCTGAAAAGTGCCCAGTATTGCTGGAACTCCCCAGAAGGACTGCTTCACTGCCCTGCAAGCCTTTTGTAGCATCACTTGTAGTTATGATATAGCAATGGTAGATCAGTTTCCTTTATCTGCATCAGCTTTAAAATCTCCCCAAACTTGTGAAACTTGTGATAATCTCATGGGAGATGGAGGGAAGGAGAACCTACCCCTCCTTATCCTCAATATTGATTTCAGATATTTTGTTCATATTCGTTTAGCAGTGCTAAGTTTGTAGTTTCTTCGTCGTCACGTAGTCTGAACTTGAACTCTGTTGTCCTTCAGGACTGGTTTGTATTGACTACAAGTACAAGAGCAGGGGATGGAGCATAATTAGCAGGAGTATTAACCTATGGGGTGATGGGAAGGGGCTGGCTGGGGCATGGAAGCAAAGACCTATTAAGAGGAAGCAGTGATATAGTTAAATACCATGGATTCCAAAGCATACCATGCCTGAGATAGGTCATTGCATCTGTAATTGTGAGTGGGATATGTTACCCTTGTATCTTTGCAAAAAGTTGGGAAAATGTTACTAATATTGGTAAGCCTGATGCTTAAGGGCCTGCCTGTATCCAATGGATGTCAAGTAGACTAACATTAGAAAATCCAATGTAAAGCAGCTTGATGCTACTGCAACAGTGCCACTGCTGGTGGTGGAACAGTTGTCAGCTGAACCACCATCTGTTGGGGAGCAGGCAACTAAACGCCAGCCTTGCTGAAAGAGGTCTGTCACCTCTGTCCAGCTTTCACTTTTTTCCTTCCCAGATGCATACCTTCAAAACCCGTCTTTTGTCTTAGCCCATTCTTTCCTTTTGATGATGTGGCCACCAGTGTGGGCAAGACCGAAACTGTGAAACATCCATATAGGCAGGCATCTAGGTTCTTGGGTGCGACAACCATCCAAGGATGAACAGCCTTGTGCAGACCCTGACAGGCTATCTGGGCTAGCAAACTTAAGGAACCCACAGGGGAAAGTTGATCTCTAGTCTGTCTTCAACCTTTATTGCTACCATCTCTCACAACTGTCTCTTTTACAAGGCTGAGACATTTCTAATTATGCTATAGGATGGGTGCCATGAACACACATCACCACAATGGCGCTTTTCCTACATATTCATATATTTAAATATATGCAGGGAGAACTGCCATCACCATCTTGGGTGCACCAAGCCCATATACTTGCATTCTTCATCACCAGCAAGCCTCCACCTGTTGGTGTCAGCCAGCCAGCTGGATTACCACTCCTTCCTTGCAGAATGGGTGAACTGGTATCAGTTAGTCAGTCCAACCCTCCACCACTTGATTCCTTCAATGTCTGAGCCTCTAAATGAACACTGCTCATAGTCGGGGTTTATCCGTTTATGCAGTGGAGTTGGTTGGTCTTGTTTTTTTAGTGGTAGATTTAATCTTGTTGCATTTAAAGGGCTTGGAGAAAAAAACATTTTAGTCTAGGAGGTAGAACGTCCTGAGCCCTGTGTCTGAGGCTCAGTTTACAATTAAAGTGGAGAACTTTGACTTGGACCTCACTTTTTGCTCTGTCTTTAGGCTTGTAGAGAAATTTTTGCAACACAATATATAAGTGGAGCTTGGAAGCTCTTGATGTTCATCATGTTTCACTGTTGCAGTCATTACATTTGGGTAATCTGCTGGCAGGTTGCCCTCAGTCTGCTTGAATTCCAAAGTCTTGGGTCCTGTGTTGGTTGTGGTCTCCTCTTCCATGACGTCAGGTCATCAGGGGTATAAAACAGGCAGCTGATGCCATTTTCTTCAGTCTTTCTTGCCGCGCAGTGCCCGAAGCAGAAGCAGTTCGCAAATGCCGGTCGGCCAACTCCTGAAATTTTCGAATTTGAGTTTCAGAACCGAAGTCTTCACTAAAGCTAAGTACCCCATTGGGGAAACTTTTTTCTTGCTCCATACCGATGTCAGTAAAAGTTAATAATTGCATTACTTTTGGGAAGCAAATACCTCATAAGGGTTTCCATTTATACTGTATTCCTTGCCTAGGCCCTGATCATAACGTGTCTAGCTGTCGGTTTTGTGCTAGATTTAACCAATGCACTATTAAGCATCGGTATATCTTTGCCTCAAAATATTTTGGAAACAGATTTAACTATCCTGAAATGTCGTTGGATAGCAATCCGACTACCGGAGTACACAAAAAATGCAAAGAAAAGGACAGAGACAGACCGTCGAGGTCCAAAACCAATGACGAAGCTTCTCCTAAGCCAGTCGCCGGTTCACCGGTACTCAGCGAGGTGCTTTTGCAGTCCCTGATACTCGCTACTTTCGAGTCGCAGGCCCCTACTGAGACTCATGTGATGTCTGGCATGCCACGAGATTCTCAAAGTATTGTACCTGCGGATGTCTCCTCGGATGGGTCCAGAGCTGCTGAGCAGGCACCGGCTTCTGAGAATGTATTTAGGCCACAACATTTTTATATAAAACCGACGCCAGCTTCATAATCAAAGACAAAACCAATTTCTAAAGCTAAAAAACTGACACGAGCCACGTGCACAGGCCTCTATGCCCAAAAAGCAGATGATCAAAATGGCTGAAGACCTAATTACCTTGATCAGGGGTTCCCAACCCCCTCCTGATAAGAGGCCTAGGCAAGACACTGATTATGAATCTTCAGATCAGGTTTCTATTTCTTCTGATCAGGAATTATCTATACCACCCTATGAGGATTCTGATGCAGAGGAATCTATCCCATCTGCATCTCCTCCTGAAGATTATTCTTTTGGAGAAACCTTGCATACTTTGCGGGAGCATTTTCACTGGCCTCCAACCTGAATGTGGCAGAGAAATCCAACAACACAGCCAGGCAAGCCTCTGGGTTTGTAACAACCTTGGGAGAAACACCTGGCAGAGGCTGGACAGTGGAAAATTCCAGTATTACCTTTTTCACCGCCTTCTTCCATGACAGCTGACCCTCGGGGGGGGGGGTCCTGCTATTGTATCTATATCAAGAAGCTTAAGACATTGGTTCTCAAGATACAATGAAATGAAATAAAGCCTACTACTAAGGGTTTTTGGGATGAATGCCTGACCAATCGAATAATATGTATGGTCGTGAGATGTTCCTAGGCAAAAAGGCACTTATCATGGCAGTCTTTATAGAGAATGTTTCCCACATTGGCATTTACCCTTCCTCGATGACATTAACCTCAAACAGCACAAAAAAATTCAAGAAAAAGAACAAAACCTCAACTGTGTATTTATCTGTAATGGTGAGGACTTCAGCAAACAGGAGTAATCACCAGAATGCAAAAATGCAGTAAAATTGGCAGAAATGGATGTAGGCAAACAGACTGGTTAGAAACAGCATTCAGGTATGCCTGAATGTCACCTTTATGCCTTACGCTATGCAAGGAGCTTTTGGTTGACATTCAATGTACCTTGAAGACATCTGTATTTACCTGGGTTCTTGAACATCCCACCTTTGTGCAAGGGGATAATTGTTGCTGTCCTCCATTCAACTGGCACAAAGCCTGTTTGGAAGCTGATATTTAATAGCCTCTATAGGGAGTCTGACATGCTATATGATCTCACAGAAGCAGTGTTTGTGGCTTGGCTAGTACCTTGAGGACCTGTTCTTGGGAGATTTCAGGGGTGGTGTGGATAGGCGTATGTGCTCTGGGAATATTGTATGGGAGAGAGGGATGATGTTTGAGCTATACCTTTGTCATCCAGATTCTGACTTTTTTATGTTGAAAACTTTAGGAGACTGATGCCTAAAAACAGCAGTATGGGAGTGGTGGACAAGGATTTATGCAATACATGAAAACTTTGGGGGATAGGTGCAGTCCATTCCTGGCAAAACCATTAGGATTTTGTACCATCTCCTCCCTGGCTAATTATATTGTACTTCCTTCAATTAACATGACAGGCTAAGCTTCTTATTGAAGTCAATATTTTTTTGTTTGTATTGCAGCATTATTATTGTTGATGGAAGAATGCTGCTCATGGCTAGGTTTGGTTCATATCTGCCTCAGACACGCATTCTGAGGGCGCCATAATAGCTTCTCTGTATAATCTAGGGAGGTACACATTGGGTCATTTATATCCACTTGCACTGTGACTGTCATATGTGAACATGTGCATTGATTTCAGTGCATATATAATGTAGCAAATCAGTGCACCAGATAAGCAAATGATAATGACCCCCCTTTGCACAGTCTGCTGAGTGGCACATCATTGTGGTGTTACCAATAACTAGGATATTGGATTGTGTGGTGGTTTACCTTATAGACTTTTGACATGAAACCGTGTGATGCTTGGATGTATGTTTGATATTCAGTGCTGCCTGTTTGTGAGGTTGCTGGGGGTACTTGTTTCGTAGGTTACATTTTGGAGGCCTTTGTGGTTTAGGATACAGTCTTAGCATATGTAGATCTATATGCTTGGTCTGAGCTGTAAAATGGAATGCCACTGATGTTTATTTGTACAGGCTACATTTGAGAGCTTTGCCTCCATTAACATAAATAGCTAGATCTCTCTTACACTTAATCACTTTGTTTAAATAGGAGGTGGTTGTCAATAAACACGAGTATGTGGTAACCTTGAGAATTGTCATTCTAGTCAAACTTGAGTGCATTATGAGAAGGCCAAAAAAATTACTATTTCCCATTAGGGCAATGTGGATTAGAACAAAATAAAAATTAGCAACAACTACTCAAGGTTCAGCTGGGACATTTCTCTAGCATAGAAATGCCCCCCCCCCTTTCAGCTGTTATCATAGTGGTCTTGTAATGTGCTTGCCACAAGGCCATACAATATCGAAATTGTAAGGAATGAAAGGGCTAAATGCTACCATGGAAAGACATAAAATATGGAAAAATGCAAAAAAAAGTAATATGCTGTGAAATACAGGCTTGGAGAAAATTTCTGAATTGGAACCCAGTGTAGAAATATAGGTAGATGAAAGCACTGCCACGAATGAAAACTATTTAAAACATGCCTCAAAATTAACTTCCTGAAACCAGTGGTTGATGGAGCTCATTTGAAATAAGAATGAATTTGGTTATTTCAGCTATGCAGTGTATTGTATTAGAAGGGCAAGGGATGGGTAGCCTGTTAAGATTTTATGCGGTTATCTTTTGATGTCTGTAGTATTACTCTCAATTGTTTCTGCAGGTGGAGTTCTTCACCTTTTATTTTCTGGCCATAAAATTATAGTTTCTGACTAATTGATGGTTTAAGTGAATAAATATTGAATATACATTTCAGTTTTCATATCCTCCAGAAAATGCACGCTAACACAAAACTTGTTGTTCTAGCAACTTTCTGAGCAATAATTAAAATACTGTCCTGATTTTGAGCCTTAGTCCCTCCATTGAATTTCTGGTCCTTAGAAGAATGCTTCTTAGGCATGACTTTAATATTCTGTACCATAATGCCAAATATAACAGTAAATAGTCGATTTTGTTTACTGAGAATAGAAGTTACTAAGCAAGCATATGTAATATCTTATGTAAAGTAAGATCCCACACACGCATCATGCCTTTGACGTTTAAGTTGTTTGAACAGAATGCATTTCCTGTGGATAGTACAGAATTTCATTGGGTTCGCAATTAAGAACATTCTGACCGGTTAGGGGTCGCCACAGCGGAAATCCGGTCCGCTAATAATTGGCAGTAGAGTTTTACGTGCTGGCTTGCCGGGCCTCACGCACAAACTCCAGCGAAGGAACGCCTATTCACGCATGTCACAGAAGACGCTCTAACTGAGAATCGAACGTGCAGTGTCCAACTGTGGGGCGACAACGCTATCGCAGCACCACCACCGCAGTGTGTCCTGAGATTTTAGGACAAAAAAAAATATTTCCGAAGTTTCCTTTAATAGTTGCAAAGCCAGTTGTTTTTGCATCCGAAACGCCTAAATGTTATATTAAATAACATAAGCAACTCAAATACTACAAGAATATGATTGTGTGGGCAAAAAATAGTTATGTTCTGTGTCCTGCGAAATCTCATATGTCTAAAAAAAAAAAAAAAAAACTATGGACATTTCAAAAAGGTGCCAAACCTTATACTGCTAGAGCAGATTTTGTTATGCCTTAGTTCCACACAACATTCTGTGGCAATAGCAGTAAGTAGTAATACATCCAAACCTGTATGCTGTTGTTGAGAGTCTTTCAACAAATTAAGACACCTTAGTAGCATTAGGAATTGTAAATAAACAAAACGTTCATTTTGGACTCCCACACAAAATCAAACGTGAAATTTTGCTTAAATATTAGTCACGCTGAGTGCAAATGACTGGATTTAAAATTGTTCACGGTTGTAGAAATTCAGTCATTTATCGTCTTAAGGTGCTTCAGTTAAAGAACTACATTTTGTGCAACGACCCTGCAAACTATGTCTTCAGAAATCACAGCAGTTTTGCCCTCTTCACTGGCTCGGGGGCTGTCTGCAGAAAAGACGTCACATGGGGTAGCCCTATTTTTTTTTCTTGTGGCGCCCATTTTATTTACTGGAATACAATATTTTTGTAAGCTATTTATAGATGCTGGTTACTAATAAATATGCCACTAGTGGTTCGTTTTAAGGAGCACCTGAAAACGTAAAAGGATTAAAAGCGAAAGGCACAATTAGTTTCTGTGGGTTATCAGCAGAGTGCACCTTGTGTTCTTAAAATGTGCACTTTCAGATTATGCAGTTATGCTAGGGCATACTTACTTCTAAACTCTTTGGTCAGTCCTCT
Source organism: Protopterus annectens (assembly GCF_019279795.1). Classification (NCBI taxonomy): domain Eukaryota; kingdom Metazoa; phylum Chordata; order Ceratodontiformes; family Protopteridae; genus Protopterus; species Protopterus annectens. The sequence continues at coordinate 351,350,183 of NC_056739.1, forward strand.
AGACAGTTAACTCATACCGCTCAACTGTCCAGATTTTCGTTTCATACTTTTGGTCTCTTCCTTACATTTTTTTTGTATTTTTGGCAAATCACTGCAGAGTGCAGTCACTAAACAATGGCACACATTTGAGGTTTCAGATTTTATAATATTCAAAAAATTGCTTGCTAACGCAAAACCTGTTACTGTAGCAGCTTTCTACAGTAATAACAGCAATATTTACAATGTGTCCCCATTTTTTAACCGTTGCGCCCCCCCCCCAATTATTTTAGACTTTGTCCAGATTTCTTGCTTTAAAAGGTTGAGAGCTGGATTGCCACCTTCTCAAATGACCAAAGTGTGGGACGTTGTAGAAACGTGAGATTTTGCAGAGCAAAACATACCCGTGATCAGTGCAAAGGACGGACCTTCACCTTTTGCCCAAATAAAAGCGTATGCTTGTAGCACTTGTGTTGTTTATGCTATTTCATATATAAATAACTGTTTTATGTAACTATTAAAGAAAACTTTGGAAATATTTTTTGTCCTAAAAATCTCAGGACATTTGCGATTTTTATTTTTTTTTGTAGGACACAACTGCCCAAAGAGGGACTCTCTCTCGCAAAGAAGGGCATGTGGTGTAACCCTAGTTGAGAGGTATGGGCAGGTTATGAGATAGTGGCACAAAGTTGACTTACCATAAATTAAAGTGTAATCAGGTGCATAAATAATTTGCCATTCCTTGTTTTCGCGATATTTGCAAGACCGCATGTGTTCACACTTTGATAACGAGGTGTAGCAGATACAATTATCACTCTCCTTCAAATATGCGTGTCCCCAGACTGACAGGCTGGATCATTGTTATGTACTCAAAATGGGCATTGCTTACTCTCAGCCAGAAAAAAAAATCCGGTGTTTTTTTTTACATTGTTGCAAATCTGTTGGTTTACTTGCATCTAAATGCCACGTTAGTTGTTTGACTAACAGTTTTCACTATTTGGAGAAAAGTAAAGACTTTTTCCCCTTCTGATTGCAGTAGGGTATTTACGGGTTGGTTAATCCCCCCATTACTTAAGCAACCCACATCAGGACTGTCCTATAAAAAATATTTATTAACACAAGAAAAAACTGAGTACAAAAAAGGCAAAATGTAATAATACTCGGCATCTGATTTGTCTACTTTAGAATGTACTAACGGTGGCCATGAAATAGTTGTTGATAAGCAGAAAACTTCTTTTCATCAAACCCGACCATTAATTCTTTAGACAGTTAACTCTCAACATCTTACCTACAGAAATCATTGTTGGGTTTTAACATGTTAGTGTTATTAACTAGATAAGCTGATAGACAATGTAAATTAGCAATCATTTTTAAGTAAAAAGTATGTAACTGTAATTGTCATTAAGTGTGATCCACCACCATTCTTTCAGTCACCTGTATGTTGAGACCTAATCGGGCACAATTAAGAAGTAAAGAGAGTAACTCATTATTTAGTGGAGACTAGTGTGATTAAGTGATTTTTTCTAGTATTCAAACGTTAACAATTAAGGTATTCAGTGCCGACTTTCTGCTATACAAATTACCCAAACAAAATTGGACCTTTAAAGACTCTTTGTGTGATGCATCCTTAGTTACCCTTTTGCACTTCAACCAAACTTCCCGGCTTATGTTTAGTTCAATACATACGTAGTTTCCGTAACTTCTTGCCTGCCAAGTTTAAAGATTACGCTGCTTGTTTCCACTGGAATCCACCATGTGTGTCTTAGCTGTCGGATAAATTTTATTCGCGGTATTTACGTATGTTACAATTGCGTAAGGCAAACGTGAATCTTACCACGGTTACGAAGATGTGTGATAGACAGCATGCTAAACAAATGAAACGCGTAAGTTACGTTATTAAACAAACCTTCCTCTCCTCGTCACTTGGGGAATCCTGTGTAACAGGCGGAGTTTCTGTTTGGTTGTCTCGCGGTCGGTGACAGCTCACGCGTGTTGATGATGGCGGTAAATAAAGGATATATGGTTTTGATCGTAAACAATAAAAACGTAGAAAAATATCAGTAAACAGCTACTTTCTTGAACTGGTAAAATTGACCCGGATAAGACTTGAATTAGTTTTAGTTTGTGTGTCGCTTTACTCAGATTAAACGAGGTTTATTTGTTTCTTCTGTACGTGTTTGACCTCTTGTTTTGGAATTCTTTTAATTTGGAATGCACGTTGTAATTTAAAGGTGGGTGGTAGTCCGACTACTTGGCTTCAGTTCGAATAAAATCCTATGAGCTAGGTACCGGGTGAGCCTATGCGTTGAATTGCTTCCCTTTGTCTGCAGGAGGTAATATTACTTATTTTTTTTCTTTGTGGTGTTATAACAAATCAAAACATTTCCCCAAAGTAATTGAAGAAATAAAGTCTTTACGTGCGTGTTTGCCTCATATTTCTCCACTGCTTGCATGTAAACTATTAGAACATTAGCATGTTAAAATGAGTGAACTGGTAAGCCATACGGTAATAAACCAGAAGGAGTTTTGATTCGGTAGTAGCTTGTTACTTTTACTCGGTTTTGGTAGTTGTAATGTGGAAGGAAGGATTAGAGATATTTCTTTAGGTTTGTATATTATAGGTTTCTAGAGCTATTGTTTTGTGTCACTTGAACTTTCCTGACAAGTGTCTTTCACTGTCTGAAAAAGGCAAGTCCAGTTATTTATGACTAAATGTGTTTTCATTGAAATGTATGTTTTCGTTGTAGGATAAGCCGTTATCCTACACCTTGTACCTTTGGCGTTGTAGTAGTCTCCTAGTTTCACGGCCAGCCGACTTTTGAAGTTTTAGTTCATGTGAATGTTAGCAGTGATTCAGTACCAGGGAGAACCCCTTTTGATTTTTAAAGGAGGATTTGCTGCCACGTGTGTTTTGGCTTAAGAGTGTAAATAAGTCCTTTTTTTTGAGGTGGGATATTTTTTCCTTTAAGTAGTGCTTGTGTGTACCACTTCACACCTTTCTCGTACGCATGGGCTGATATTATGCAGTTACTGTTAAAAGTTAGATTTTTACCGTTTATCAACTCGGGGCTGAAGGCATCTTGGTCTTGCATTCTAAAGTCCGTTGGAGTTTCAGTTGAGGCAGGGACCAGTTACGTATTTTTCTAAGGTGACTAAAGAAATGTGTACTATCTCCACTGTTAGAATTTCACATTCAGCGGCATGGACATTTGTTGACAAAACTGATCAAGTAGTTGTATGCATGAAGTATACTCCTGACTGCTGGAGTGAACATTTTGTGAGACGTATTTACGTTTGACTTTTATTTCCCTTTGCTGTAAAAGTTGATGCCATTTAAGAATGCGTGAAAGGGCTGCTGCTGTAGTTTTGAATATTAGATTGTCAAGGATATAAAATGCAGCAGATGGTTTTGCCCAACATTTGATTATTACGAGCACAGAAAATGGTCACTAGTTTTCCACGAAGTGTTTAAGATTAGCGTTGTACGAAGTCAGGAGACGTGGTTCGTTTAACTTATTTTTAATGAGTTATTCAGGTTTGTACATGCGTGCATTTCTGTCAGTATTGTTTATAGTATTTTATTTCTTAAGTAGGTCCTATAAAGCTAAATATTGTTTTAACCCGACAGGCATACATTGCTTGAGATGGTGAGGTCTGCTGTAAGCTTTTTGTTGCTGCCTGCTATGTGGTGCATAAAAGTGCCATCTATCTAATCACCTTTTAACTAGTGTTTGAAAAGTTGTCATTCTACACTTTCTTGAAGTTCTGCACTCTTGCAGTCATTTAACTAGCAGCTGACTGTTTTAGTGCCCCCCCCCCCAAAAAAAATGCCCTGAGCTGTTAATCTTTTGTGTAGTGCTACAGGGTCAGCTAAACAAAAGTTTTTGCACTGTTATGGTTCTGGTAAACACATGATCAGAAGTACAAGTGCCACTTTTGACAGATGCCTATACTCCTCATTTTCAGTGAATTAAACATCACATGCATTTGAATATTACATTTTGTGCTATATTTGCATAGCTGGACCACTTGGGTTAACATACTGTTCTGATTAACAAATGACAAAGTAAAAAGACATTCCTAGTGCATTGCTGTTTTAATATTATATTTTGTGTTTAGTGCTTTAACTGAAGTTTAAGAACCAACTTTTGTATTATGCAGAGTTTCCGTAATCTGCTTAGGGATGTTTTTTGTATTGTTTGGTATTGTATTCTCTGATTTATTCATGTTCATTATATGTGAATGCACCTTAGGAGGATTGCTACAAATTTTGTTGTACTTGTGCAGTGACAATAAGGGAATCTTACCTTTTGCCTGAGCGAGAATGCACTTTCTTACTTTTCTGCTAGTGTGGCTTTCTAGTGTGTTGTTGGTATTTGTCTGAAGATGTACCGTTCCCCAAGATTTTAGTTGATATTTCTGAACACTTTAGTAGGTATACATATAAGAAATTATAGAATTGTGATTGTTGAAAATTGTTACAGACGATAGCTGGATTGCAGGAACTTAAAAGTTGCTAATTGACAGATTATATATGTAAATATTTGAGTATTCTTGGGATTAAATATTCTGTTGCTTTTTGTAGGAAGTCCATACATGTCATTCCAGATTTAATCTGTAGTGAGTAACTGGTTGCGCATAGTGTCACGCTATTGCCAAATAAAAGTGCAGGAACAGTTTTTTTTTTTTAAATTTTATATTTGAATGTACAACTCTGGATATTGGAATTTTTGACACTCCTACATCTTCTAAAGCAGTAAAAACACTAGAGTGTATAAATATGTATAAAATAAAAATAACGCCACCGCCAGCCGATATAACAGTCCAAGCTTTAATTCAGCACTAAGTGCTTTCACCCAATGTCATCCTGGACTTCTTCAGTGTGTATTACTTCCATCAGTCAGCCCATTTAAATACTATTATACAATGTCATCGCCAAAAAGACGACAAACGTGCATGCTGAGTGGCCAATCCAACCATGGTGCACATTGTAAATCCAAAGTAATCTAGGTTACAAGTCCGGCCATTAAGAAATCATGCAGCCCTGCCTTTCTTTTTAGATGACATTGGATAATTGCAAATAAGCAATGAACTAAAGTGCCTTTCTTATTTGTAATTAACACTTGCGTATCAGGATCCAAATAATTACCCAGGCAGTACTTTATTTTTTTCTTGGCATCAAAGCCATATCCATACACACAAATTGAGTCAGCGAGTGCAAAACAAGGATCAAAGTGAAAGCTCTGAATCGGAGCTACTTGGACACCTGTTGCCATAAACCAGGCAGCCGCAAATGTTTTCTTTTTCATATTTTTCTTTAAAATGGGTGGAAATGATCGATACTAGTAAAATGGTTTGAAATGCACATGGTCTAGTGGAAACAATCGCAGAAAAAATGCAGTTAGCAGTTCCGAACTGATAGTACTCCAAATAACGGGGTATCTATGTGTTATGGCTCAGCTTCCTGTTAAAAAGGGCTTCGCACAGACCACAACTCTTTTCCTAAGGGTCAGAGTATCATGTGCACTTTCTGATGGGAAATATCCATGTCTTTAACAGGAGACTGAAATCAATATGCCTTTTTGATGTGAACGGAGCTTGGGAGAGCTGTAATTATTTGATAATTTTTGAGACTTTTTTTAATTTTATTTTTAGTAACTGTTTTAGCCCTCACACACAGACATTTTTTCCAGCCTAAGTACTGCTGTCAGTTTTATAACTAGCTTAAAGTGTTAGAGACCTAAACTGGAACCCCACTGCAACACCTTCCCCTTACACTTCGTGCTTGCACATTATATGACCGATTTATACGGCAGAAATATCTCATGTTAATGCTTACCGTTTAACAACTGATAGATTTTCAACATGCTGTTTTACTGTTTTTATTAACAGTACTTCGTATTACAAGGATTGCAGTTTTGCTCTGTTTTTAAATAAATGTAATAAAATAATTTTATAAAAATTCCAACTTGCCATTGTTTTAAACTACCTAAAGAGACCCACGCTGTTAGATAAAACATCAAAAATGTTTGTTCATTTTCTGTTAATGTATAATGTATTGCTAGGATGATGCTGTAACTTGAAGATGCTTGTGTAAGCCACCCTTAAACGTATGTTGAAAAAAAAAGATTAGTAAATTCCAAAACGTCTAAGTGATGCATCTTTATTTCAGTGTTAATTGTTTAGACAGTAAGTGAATTTGTATTATACAGTGTCACCTCCTACTCGGGAATATAATTCTCAAAAGTTCAAGATAAAACAGAGGGGCTGTGGTTAACTACGTCAAAGTGTGAACTATTTTATCTCACAAAAAGTGGAAGAATACAAAGTAAAGCAAACAAAAACCTAAATAAACACAAACATAACACAAAACTAACATCATTGTATAATAGCAATAACCCACGGGTGGGTGTGAGTAATGCTGGATTTGCCCACGGTTGGCTTTGTTTGGCTACTCTGGCTTCACCCTCGTGACCAAACCATGGGTAAATCCAGCATTACCCACACCCAGACGTGTGTTATTGCTATAATAAATCACATGAATTTCTAGTTCAGCATGAAAATTAAAAATACATACAAAAATCCTTTACAAGTCTTGAAGCATTCAAATAAAACTCAAAAAAACTGAGAGCTGTTAATAGTATATATTAAACTGTTAAAATATATACAATAAAAAAAACCTTTATACAATTCATAGTTGCAGTGACTTTAATTTCAAAATCACTAGTCAGTGCAACTGTCATTAATGCCTGGCTTGGTAGTAGCATTTAGTCTAAGCTGCCATTCCAACTCTAGTCTCTCATTAATTTTTACATCATCTCCTCTCTGAGAAGGAATGACACGGTCAAATGTTCGGCTACTCTTTCCTTTAACTTTCTTGTAGTCTTTCCTACATAGAAAGCCGAACATGAGGTGCATGTTGCAATGAAAACTAAGTTGGTATTACAACTGCAATGCCCTGGGCATGAAATATTTCGGCCATATCCTTCTACCACCACATATGGTCCTTCATTTATGTACTTGCATACTCAACACATGTTACATTTTATCTTATAACTATAGGTTTGATTCTTTGTAACAAGAAATCCTTTTAGGTTATGCCCCCTACTGTAAGTAATTTTTGGGGATCCACCCAAAATTTGTTAAATACTCTCATCAAAAAACAAGCCCCAGTATCTGTTAAGCATTTCTCTACAATTCTCTGTCTCGTGGTTGTATGGAAGTATTAACGTTCATTTTCCATTACATTTTCATTATTTAGGGAAGTCCCTTTCGGGGTCAAGAGAATGGGAACTAATTTCTCTGTTCTTTTTCAGAACTTCATTTCTAAGCTTGATTAAAATTCTAGTCTGGTATCCCCTTTCTTTGAGCATCCCTATTAATTTGTACATTTCTTGACTGAAAATATCTGTCACTAATCTAGAGATCCTGACAATTTGCCCCCTTAATTACACTACACTTCTGGTGTGAAGGGTGACAACTGGTGTAATGAAGCACGGCATTTGAATACGTTTCTTTCCTGTATATAGTTGACTATTTTTGAAGTTTTATTATTTTGTACAATCAAATGTCCAAAAAAATCAGTTCTCTACATTGGTTTTCCACGTGAATCTCAGAAATGCAGTGGTGTTGCTGAAATATTACACAAACCTGACCATTTCTTCCTCTGTACCTTTCCAAAGCAATAGTATATATTCCATGTACCTGTACCACACCATCACTTTCCCCATAAATGTAGATGGAAAAATATAACTTTCCCCATAACTGTAGATGGAAAAATATAACTTTCCTCCCATTCTGACAGAACAAGATTCGCATATGGAGGCACACCTAGATCCCATTGCCACCCCAGTGGTCTGACAAAAATATTCCCCCTCAAAATTCAGGTAATTATTTTTTGGAACCACTTCCATCAGCTCCATCAACAAGATTCTTTTCAGATTGTGTATGCATTCAGTATTCATTAAAGTGTCACCAAATAACTCTATTCCTTCACTATGTGGAATAACTGAAAAAGTAATGATTTCGATTGTAACAAACATGAAAGCTTCTTTATACAAGTCTCAGAACTAGACAATGCCAAGAGTCCCTAAGAATATGTTTTTTATACCGTATAGCTTTCTTACAGTGCAAATCTATGTGCTGCTATAGGCTCTGTCTTTTAATTCTTTGCTGCTACTATAGGATGCAGGGGGGGGGGTTGCTAAAATCCCTTGTGGATTTTTGGTATACTAAAAATAACGGGCATCACCGGTGTCGTAATGGTCAAAAATGTGTATTCTTTTTCATCTACAACTCCTTGTGTCAATAGATCATAACATAGCTCTCAACCTTCCATCTCCAAAATGAGGAACACTCTCCTTCATAATGTGGAGCAAATGGGCAAAATGTGGAACACATACTAATTAATGGCTTACTAACAACTTAAACTAGGAAGGTCATAGGTTTGTTAAAATATGCTGGTTTTGCTTATAAAGAAGATCCTTTAATGAACTAATATGATTAATTTCTATTTACCATGGATTTCACTTAAAAAAAAAATTCCTAACACTGAATGTGTGACAGGCTCTTTCAGTGTGCAACTTTGAGGAACTTCGAGGAACATGAACTTTATAAGACCCCAAATGAGGTACGTTCCTCGTAATGAGGTACACTTGAGAGGTATGGGTTATAAAGAAATTAATTTTTGTATATGCTGTATTGATTTCAGTAAGTGTAGCTACCTCCATAGGTATTGTGATTATTCAAAAGGTCTAGCATTTTTCCTGCTTAGTACACTTGGTTCATTATAACTACCACCCACTCTTAACAGATTTCATGAATCTGTACTCTGTCAACTCAAGATTATTTAAAAACTTTCTTTCATTTTCTGATAGTGTCTTTTTTTTTTTTTTTTTGGTCACCTGAGTTTTAAACATCTTACGTATTTCTTTTTCACAATTGTTTTCAAACTGGTCTATTGGTGGCTTTACAGATGGCATAAATGTACTTCTTTTAATCAAGTCGGTTCTAACTACATTGTCATT